>NC_088246.1:48672487-48927487 GCF_036013445.1 Caloenas nicobarica | reverse complement strand
TTTGTATCTATATCTTGATCTCCCTCTCTTTACCATGCTCAAACATCACAGTGGCTCACAGACACCATATCCTTTTGCTTGCAGTATCCATGAAGAGGAAGGCAAGAGCTTGGATTTTGCATAAGAGCCAAGAACATTCTTTGGTTTATTCAGTTGCTCCCTAGCCGGAGGAGGAAAGCGAGAAATGTGCAAACTGGTTGCTTTGGCAGGTTGATCTTTGCTGGGTTTTTTGCTATCTTGATCTGTCTTAATTATTTCTGAAGTATGCACTGGGAAGAATTTCAATTCTGCTAGGCAGAATAAAGCTGTACTTGCATAACACACAGCAGACTGCAATGCTGCACTCAACTTACAGAAAAGTATCTAAAAATGGAATTGAAGAGAGTAGGAAAAAGAGGTCTATTAAAATGGCTAAATATTACACAAGTGCTAATTAGGCAATCTAACTTAAGTAGATTTAGAAGTGAGTGTGTGGCTGAGTGTCTGGAGGACTAATCTGTGTTTTAGGAGCTCCAGATTGTGGTTTTAGCTGTTCACCTGATTGTCAAGTGACCTTGGGGAAGTTTCCTTGTCTCATGTTTCCCCATGTGCAGAATGGATTTAATGATGCTAAGCTCTTGCAGGTCAGTGGTAGAAAAGTTAAATGCTATGGCTGTAAAGTGCTAAGTATTATTAATATACTGTTATTACAGAAGTTTTGCTACAGTCAGCATGGTTAAAACCTTTGTGTGTTGTGGTAGCACAGAAAACTATTACGAGTGCTTGGATTCTTGTGAATGAGGGTAGAATATCACAGCCATATTTTAAATGTTAATATGTAAATGCTTGTCTGTGTTTGGCCCCACCTACATTCAGCAAAACACAGTAAGAGGAGTTGTCAAACATTTTCCGTAGTAGGAATAAATATTATGCAAATAGTGTCCAAAAATATCGGGACTTCTGAACTGGGAGGAGGGGAATACGAAAGGATGAAAGTTTTTCCACATAATGAACAGCATACAAATTATAGGTTGGATGTATTTAGCCTTTCAGTTTTGCAAAGACTGATGGACTTTTGGCAAAGGTGAAAGATTAAAAGCTAATAAAAAATACGTAGGATTCTTCCAGTGTGGACACTTAAGTGGCAAGTGAGAACATCACTCCTTACAGTAGTGGAGATAGGAAATATTAAGTATTCAGCAGAGTTTAGGGAAGAATTTCTCTTTCATTAGTTCTGTAACTGGGACTTCAGGTGCTCTGCAGTTAGAGGGCTATGGGCCATCACAGCCCCAGCGTTGGGTTGGTGGCAGTGAGGGAAGATGTAGGGTTTGTGGTGGTCAAACAAGGGAGAACAAGAGATGGCAATATCAAATTAGACGCCTCAAATTTACAAATGTGTGAAGTAGTAAAGGATTGCAAGACAAGATTTTCTTTCAAGACAGCTGGGAAAAAAAAAGTTATGTTAAAAACCATCCTATCATTCTGACTCCTGGGTGGTTGACTCAATAATGTTTGTACCTCTCTTAATTTTTCACTATAATGTCATACTTATATATCCCTTAGTAATACAGTGATCCTGCGTAGAGCATGTCCACTCCAACTAATTCTTGGTGTCAGTAGTATTACTATTCCTATTTTTGAAATGTATCAGATGTTTAATCTGCCATCTTTTTTGTTGGAGAATGAAGTGATTCTTCCCTTTCATACTATTTTGCCAATGATTTGGCATGTTCACATGCTTGCAAGTTGAAAAAGTTATTCCTAGACATACATGGTCTAAGTAGGGTGTTCATTCCTGTGTGTCGTGATGGAGTTTTCTTGGTTGACAGAGGCGATGAGGTTTGCCTTTCTGACAGGTCTCTCCTGCAGAAGACTTAGGAGTAATTTGAGGCAACAGTTAGGACTGATGGTTATAATAAACTCTACATGTCTGGGCAATTTTGGAATCTAATAAACCCCTCTGATTATCCCACACTCGGTCCTCTTTTTCTCTCCAGCTGGTGCTGCTGCCCATTTTGGGGTGACAATTTTGGTGTTTCTCTGATCCCCTGCAGAGGGTCTACAAGCTAGCTCTTTATGGATTTCTGAGAAGCGAGAGCATTTCGGCTCTATTCTGTATTAACATTAGCTGGAATGCAAGACACTGTGCTTCAGCTTTCCAATCAGCCTGAACTGTAACATTCAGGAGGAGATGTTTGCTGCCCAGGCATTTCGGCCACCTCAGTGTCCCCCCTCAAGCTCATGTGGCAGTGTTCAACCATCTGCTGGATTTGGAACATGCTGGGACATCCCTCAGCTCCAGTGAGCATCAGCCTTTCCTCGTCCTCTTCAGGACAGCTGTATGTTCACTTGCCTGACAGAGTCTGATTTCTGATTCATGTTTTCCCCCTCTGGGTTGGGTTTCTAATATCCTCTTAGCATAACATTGTTTGGGAAATGTTTTTCAAAGCAAGTTAATTTGAAAAACCTGTTAAACTTTTTTATTTTAAACAACATTGAATTAGTACCCATGAAAGTCCTCTTGGAAAAAAGTGAAATTTCAAAGCTAAATCTACTGATTTTTATTTTGACTAGAAAAAACTTGTGTAAGCAGAGTTTTTCACAATTTCTTATCTAGATCAGATGTTTGATTTTTGGGTCAAGTCAGAGTATCTTTGTATATCGTTGCATTATAATTTATTTTTCTGTTCTCCATTAAATGGCAACCGTGCTGAATTATTTTTAAGGGGGAAAATCACATTTCACTTGTTAAGTCTTATTATGCCTATTACTTTATTCCCATCACAGAATGCATGTAATAAAGCAAAAAGTCATGCTGTGGTTAGCACTCTTAAGGTAGCTTTTAAGTAGAGCTTTCATGTAGACATACCATTGGACATTTTTTAATTATCAGTTATCAAAGATTGCTAATTGCCTTGTTATTCGTATATTTCAGCATTTGCTGAGTCTTCAGTTTTTCTCCTGCTATATGTTTGCAGTCATGTAGCTTTGACAAAGCACAGAAATCCATCACTTGCTCCAGCCAGTGCTGACATCACCACTTCCAAGAGTGAAGTCAGCTTCTGGCCTGTACTCTGCCACTCCCCAAGGGACACACCATGGGCGTATTCTTTGCTTTTTCTGATTGGGAAGTCTGATCTTGAAGGTGCCAGGTTCATAACGTTTGATGGGGCCTGCTCTGAATTGGAAGAACTGGCCATGAAGAGGAGAGGTCTGTGCAGTGAAGGATCTTTTCCTACCTAAGCACCACATAGGTTTAGCTCCCATACATTCCTCACAAGGAGAGAAGACTATTTATTCCTGTATTGTATGCTCCTCTGCCTCCGTAATTGTGTGTATATATATATATAAAGGCTATTTCCACAGTCCACAAGTAATTCAGATTTTTTTGCCAAATCGTAGTATTTTAATCTCACTTCCTATGGATCAAAGACCCTCTGTGCCTCCTCAGTGCTTTTTTACTCCAAAATATTTATCCTGTTAACCGTGAACAACTGCCCAATTATGTGTGGGTACCTTTAGAAGTATTACAAATGCTGTGGTTAGCACAGGGTTTTTTCTTGGTGGTAAAATTGGAAATTCTCTAGACTGGTAGCCACTAGCTGTGAATGGCAATGACAAATGTGTCTTTTCTCTAGCTAATGCACTTTGCAATCAGGAATAATACCATCTTAAAAGATTCTTGTGTTATCAAAGAAGTTAAAGTGAGAATTTAATTTGTCATTTTTTAAAATGCTTAACCATATAAAAAAATAAGTCCCTTTATGCTCTTATTCTTCAGACCTACCTCTCACATGAAATAGATAGTGAAGCACTTACTGCTTAGTAGCTTCAATAAGAATCTATGAAATCATACATTTACATATTTCATCAGGCAGTAACTCATCCTGCTTCTGTGACTTGGGGGGAAAGGAAGATGGAAAAAGCAATTGCCCTGTCTTTCTGCCAAAAACAAGGTTTTCTAAATTTGTGTGCCAAACTAAGTATATGGCTTTCTTGTACTTTTTTGGAGTAGCATATCTTTTCTGCACCTAGATTTTTGTGAAGTCTTACTCTGATAAGCACTACTGGTGTCTGGATAGAGAGTTAATTACTCTTCTTACATCTTCCACCCCCTCAGCTTTCAAAATACAACCCTAAGCTTGTGGATCATGAAATAAGTGGTAATGCCTGCCACAGTTAGCTGTGCTGGAAGTATGTTTCATGTACTTTCCTGTTCAACATCACACCTGCTTTTTTTGCTTTATCTGTCCAGGCAAACATCTTGTTTATTTTAGCTCAGGAGCTAATAGACAACTCTTGTATTTATTTTGTATCCGCAAATAAAATCACATTAACATAGAGGAGAAAACCATCTATGATCTAAAGCTGTCTTGAGTTGGCATCTCCATTCATTTCAGATTGTGGTAGTCAGATGCCTGTACTGGGTCTTTTAGGTTTCATCTCCATTTCTGTCCATTGATGTGAAGACTGAGGGGTGTTTCTCTGGGCCCCAGCTTGAGAGAGCGTTCTTCCTCTTTTACTGAAGCTCCCAAGAGATAATCAGTGATGAATGGAAGAGTTTGTTCATTTAATTAAGAAATATTCTTTTCCATCATCTGTCACACTCTGAGGTTGTATGTGAGGTGAATAAGGTAATGAAGACATCAGAGTTTGCATTGTGTTCTATTTGCTGATGACAGATTTGCTTTGTATTCTTGTTTTTTCCTGGATGTTCAATGTAGTGGAAACTTGAATGAATGCTTGTGTGATAGAGGAAATCCATGTAAAGGATGGTAGAAATTGCGTCAGTAGTCACAGTGGTAATTTTGTCTCACTGGTGTGTTTGCAGGGCTTTGTAACCTAGGGGACTTCTTGGGTTCTCTGTATCTCAGGTAACTGCAATTGTCAAAAGTAGTTTCAATCTCTGGCAAAATAAGTGAATTAATATCTGTTAGAGGCAAAGAAGAAATCATAGAATCATAGAATAGTTTGGGTCGGAAGGCACTTTCAAGGGTCATCTAGTCCAACCCCCTGCAATGAGCAGGGACATCTTCAACTAGATCAGGTTGCTCAGAGCCCCGTCCAGCCTGGCCTTGAATGTCTCCAGGGATGGGGCATCTACCACCTCTCTGGGAAACCTGTGCCAGTGTTTCACCAGCCTCATTGTAAAAAAATTTCTTCCTCATCCTCCTTTAGTTTGAAACCATTACCCCTTGTCCTAAGGCAACAGGCTCTGCTAAAACAACTCTCCCCATCTTTCTTGTAGGCACCTTTTAAGTACTGAAAGGCCATGATAAGGTCTCACCAGAGGCTTCTTCACGCTGAACAACTCCAACTCTCTCAGCCTGTCCTCATAGCAGAGGTGTTCCAACCCTCTGATCATCTTGGTGGTCTCCTCTGGCCCCTCTCCAACAGATCCATGTCTTTCCTGTGCTGAGGGCTCCAGAGCTGGATGCAGGACTCCAGGTGCGGTCTCACCAGAGTGGAGCAGAGGGGCTGAATCCTTTGACCTGTTAGCCACGCTCCTTTTGTTGCAGCCCAAGATAAAATTGGCCGTTTGGGCTGCAATTTTTGACTACTTGTGCTAACCCTGCATACTTATCAATAGCCAGGCCTATGTCTGTGATGGCTGTCTGTACTTCTGATCAAAAATGCTTTTGGAAATTGTCCTGAGGGGGAGAAAAACTGTAGAGTGTTGTACTGTGAAGAAGTGCCCATTGTGAATGGCATTTTGACTGCCTCTATCTCCTGTGCTTCAGAAATCCTGAGCCATTTGTTTTTGGGGGGAAGTAATTCTGTTACATGGTTAAAAAAACAAATGTGGCAACTGGTACCTTTCAGCCTTAGGCTCTGTGACCTGTGTCAAAATGCTTCCTTGTGTTTTGCTTCTAGGATCAAAGAGCTATTCGATGTAAAGGAATTTGAGGTTAAGATTTTAGAACATGCCTGTATGAATGTTGCTCCCTGAACCTGTTTCTCCAAGTATAGAAATAAGACCACTCACACAGAAAAGTTACTTAACAAGTGTCTCTCCTAGCTCTAAACATAGTGTGGCAATAATGGTAATTCTTCTCATCAGGGAAATTATAATCAGAGATCGAATATTCTTGCGAAACAGCAGCTTTTGAAGCATCCTTGCATAGAGTTTGGGTAGAGAGAATTGTTTTTGAAACCTGCGAAAGCGTGGTTCTCCGAGTCCATTCTGTGTGGTGCATTTAAATGCTGTATTGTCTACTTCCAGAGTTTTCCACTTGCTACCAAAGAAAGTGGTTCTGGCAAGAGAAACAGCAACAAAACAGAGTGAAAGGAGATTGACAGGAAAAGTAGAAGGAGGAGATTGGAGGGAATAGCATGATTACAGTTTGAAAAATTAGTCACGTAACGTGTCATCGTAATTCCCAATTGGCAATTAAACAACCCATATCTGCATAGAGGATTAGTAACACTGGAGGGTAATGCTCAGGATCTTGAATACCACTTCCAGTATATAATTTGCAAATTGTTTGACAGATACGTGCCTCACACACGCCATACACTACTGTATTCCAGTGCTTCATATAATTAGTCCTAGCAAAACCAGACCTCCAGCTCCATAGCCAGCTGGCTATGACTTTACAATATGCCTGTTGCATGAATAGATTAAAAAAAACCAAAACCAACACAACATAGGACAGTCAGCCTGAAAAATTACACAATTTATACCTCCTGACATATCAGAGTGCTGTGCCAGCCACCTGCTCCTGGGGGCTATAGAGGCTGGAGCTCCCCCCAAGCAGCTGGCATCTCTCCGGTGATAAGGGAGACCCAAGGTGAAATGGAGCTAGTGGCTCACAGCAGATCGTGCAGGGCTGGCAAAGGCAGCACTGCTGGAAGCATAACCAGCTTGAAAGCTGTTAGCAACTGTGAGACGCAGTTATGTTGCATGTGTTCCTTGGGATGGTCTCCAGCAGCGAGGTCAGAGAATAATTCATACTGGAAGGGACCTCTGGAGGTCTCCAACCTGGTCCCCTTTTCCAAACAGGACAAGGAGGGCCCAGTTACTCAGAGCTTTTCCAGTTGGGTTTTGAAGGCCTTCAAGGATGTAAATCCTACAGCATTTCAGAGCCCACATCCCACAGTTTGACCATCGTCATGGTGAAAAAGTGTTTCCATTTATCTAATCAGAATTTCCCATGTCCTCATTTGTGTCCATGGCTTCTTATCCC
This sequence comes from Caloenas nicobarica, assembly GCF_036013445.1. NCBI lineage: Eukaryota > Metazoa > Chordata > Aves > Columbiformes > Columbidae > Caloenas > Caloenas nicobarica. The sequence continues at coordinate 48,920,321 of NC_088246.1, read as the reverse complement.
TCCCTGGGCACCTCCAAGGAGAGTCTGGTGCTGCCTTCCCTAAATCCTAACTTGCGGTTTGACCCCCAGAACATTGCTCTTGCCTTCCGCACTGTGCTATTTAGGTGACTGTAGATACCTGAAAGTTTAATACTCAATGCATTTTCATGGTTTTTCGTTGCAAATAAGAGACTGAGAAAAATGTAGAGGTAAATTCAAAACAGTGCATTTTTGTGAGATCCCAGTAATGACAGTATCACTTTTGTGATACTTGTTTTTAGTGGTAGCTCACTTTCGATGGTAGGATTAATGGAAGCCAAATAAACATGTTATCAGCCTGGGCTAGCTACTGTAATAGCATCCAGAGTAATCTGAATGTGAGAAAAAGTTAAGGAAGGAGTTTCAGGACAAAAATCTTTGATCTGGGATAGCCAGGACTCCATCCCTGCAGGCTCTGTTTAGTGCTTTATTTAAGTCTGCTGACTTTCAAAGAGATAATGAACATTATGTTAAATATGTCAACTCTTGGAGGCTTGCGCTGAGTTTGTCAGTGTCAATCCCACAGCTGCAATTGCTCAGATGCACCAGTTACTGATACTAGAGTCATGTGAGGAAATTACTGCCTTGAAATTCTGAAAGTCAAGCCTTGGTTCCCAGCTTTACTTCAGATCATCTCCATCTAAGGGCAGCTGTGTTAAACTTTGCATGCTCTAGTTCCTTATTGGTGAAATATAAAAGACAATGATGGTAATTCCTCTGTGTTACAAATCCAGCTTCTTAAGGAAGGGACTATATCTAAATTCTGAATCCCAATACAGCTGACGGGTGCTACCAGAACACCAATAGAGATCAACACCACTTCTGAACTCTCTCACTGCTTGTAACTGGGTGCCTTCCAGTATGCGGTTTGGTCTTTACATGGCCTTTCTTAATTCTTGTCATACAAAGATTCTGCTTCTCTCAGTTCAAATGTTCTGCTCCGGTTTTTAAAAGGCACATAAATACAATGTACATCCTTATACCCTTTCTGCACCACAGTGAAAGTTGCTGTACCAGCATTACTTCAGCTGAAAAGTGTTAGTTCTCAGAATTACTTTTTAAAATAGAAAGTGAATGTATGTGATCTGATTGACAAAGCCAGGCAATGGCTTCTGAATTGTGCTGAATCTCATGAGCTGTCTGATATTTGCACACTTTTCATTTAGGTTACAAAGGAATCATTGTGGCTTCCAAAATTATTTGGACACTTCCATTTTCCTGGATGATTGTTGATGCTGATTCTGTGCATTTTGAATGTCTTTGGAGGGCCCTGTGAAGGGCAGAAGAACTTCAAAACGCAGCCTCAGTGTATATATAAAGGTAGAAAATGAATACATGGGTTCTGCTACAGAGGAAAAGAGTGTTACTTCATCTCTCTCTGTGTCTTATATAACAGATATATGTAAGGGCTCCTAGATATTTTTTTAATAGTACATGGAGGGAATATTTTTTTATTATCCTGTAGGTGACAGAATTCATCAGGTAAGGAGGTAGGAGGTAGATTTGGATTCTGCTTCTTATTCATAACTTGCTTACCATCTGGCGTTGAGGTCACCCTGCCTTTCCGTTTTTTGCTCCATTTTGAGACACTTAATCTCTACCTTAATAGAGTGTGTTCATGTGGGCTTTGTATAATTGGTTTTTTTACTTGAGGTCATACAGACCTGGAGTGTCTGAATAAAAAGCATGGATGTGACCGGTTCCGTATGGGAAATCAGAGTTTTGGAAGGCTCCAGGCTTTGATAATCTTGCTGTGTCTTAATAAGGAACCAAACATATGCCATCCAGTTAAGTAGGTGAGACATTCTAAAGCTTTTCTCTTTCTGATCCTCTGTAAGGATCAGTCCAGAGTTTCATTTCTTCTATCAGAAGTAGGGTGTCACCATTTACTTTTCTCTGCTGGCTTTGCTGTGTGTCCATTTGCGCTCTGCAGCCTGCCTGTTCTTGGCCAGAATATCAGTGTGAAGAAGGGCTTTCCAAGGCAGAAGAACATAAGTTATTCTGTTTTGCTGGAGGATGGGGTAACCCCATAGGTAGGTCCACAGTCAGAAGAGCATCAAGGTGGCTCAGAACGTGCTTTCCTGTGCGTTATAACACAGGCAAATGGTGGGGTGGGGGGAACACAGAGCTGGAGTTTCTGCCATCAGATCGAAAAAAGTGCATAGACTTTTAAAAGTTGATCATTACTGTTGTTACTGAAGTGGTGGTTTTTTTCTATGGTCAAGGCAGTGCAACTGAACCTGAGACGTGTGGGAAAAGTGGCTCTTCCTGTCCAAATCATTGTCAAGTGAAATCTGAGGAGACCTCTCTGGCAAATTCTCTTAGTTGGTAACATAACAGATGGAAAATCTTGATCAGAAAAAAAGTGTTGCATTTAGTGAAGGGAGACACCTCCTCCGTAGTAGCTGTCTTTAGAAACTAGATTTCATGGTTTTAATAATTTTTTAATAGTGACACACAAAAAAAATGGTGCTTCTCCTGGTCATCATATCGATTGGGATGATCATACATCCTAATTAACAGACTGGTTAAGATTTGTGTCTGAGGCTAGCTGATTTGGTTGAAATCAGACAGCTAAAATAACAAACTCTAAAAGTTCTCTTCTAATGAGAACTTTCACAAGTAACCTGGTCCATTGTGATAGGATATCTTAAATCATAGCAAATCCTGTTTGTGGGATCAGCTACATGTGTGCTGATAGAAACAGCAGCACTTTCTGTCCTTTCTATGAGGACCAGTAGTTGAAGTTTACCAAGATGATGCATCTGGAGGACCAGGGGCAGGAAGAAGTGTTTAATATAAGTTAGAACTGGGATTCTTTACATCATTCCCTTTAGCAGGGATTGTAGAAATACAGCGAGCTAACATATATCCTAAGTGTTTTGCCCTGAATATTACAACTTGCATTGTTATAGCCTGTGGAAGATAAAACCAGCATGTAGCAAATGGAATGATGCACTTCATTTGTAAGATCGGGATCATTCTGCAGATGTGCTCTGCATGATGAGGAAACTGTTACTTAAGCAGCATAGATAGAATCTCCCAAATTCCATTACTTATGCTTTGCAAGAAAAAAACCCAACAGTATCTGACGGGAGAGAATTAGCTTCTTAAGAGAATGCTTTTAACTGAGGCTCTATATTTGTTAGAATTTCCTCAATAGTGGGGAGTTTCTGTTAAGCCAATCTGGAAAGCATAACTGCTCTACCATGCTTTTGCGAAGGTTCCTTCTAGCTAAAAATGTCTTTTCCCTGTGGTAGCAAATATTCTGGCAAATCTAAAGAGAGTTGGAGTGGGGAACCAGGTGCTAAATACCTTTATTGCTTCTCTGTGATATTACTTTTCCTAATCCCGTCAGAATAGCAACATATCGGTTGCTTGGCTTTTTTCCCTATTTGAGATATATATATATCTCTCTCTCTCTCTATATATATATATATCTGATGAGTGGAAAATCTCCTTTCCTCATTTAAAATTACTAGCTTTCACTAGTGCACCATCTTCCTAGATGGAGTAAAATGCTCCGTGGTACCAAGACCCATCCAGCGCATCTCCAGAGCCTTGGCACTGGCAGAGTGCCGTTTCCAGTGCAGAAAGGCATCCTTCTTCCAGACGCAAATCTCACAGGTCTGTTCTGCGTTTAATTCTTACTGAGTCATTGTCTCCAGATGCTTCTACAGATTCATCTCCAATCTGAACATTGCCCTCAGAATAAACGTAGCAGTTACTGCCTCTGAGAGTCTGCAGAAAGGAAAGTGATTCTGCCGTTATCCTTACTGTTGGGATTTATTAAGGCTGCTGCTTTTATGCCTAATAATTAAAAAACCTGCAGCATCATAGGATATTGCCGTGGGTCGAAAATAAATTAATTCAAGCTGACATCAAAGTTTAAGTGAGCTTTGTTTTTTTCCTATGGCAGGGAGTTGTTGTACCATCCTCCTGTTGTGTGTTTTTTTTTTTTTTTTAAAAAAAAAAAGCTAAGTTAGTCTATATAGGTTTGCAATAGAAAAATATTTTTTCCGGGGGATAATAAGCTCCTCCCATGAGGCCAAGTTGCCTAGCTTTCTACTATTACAATATTATCACATTTTTTTGTTATTTTCCTTTACTTACTCCTGTTCTCATAAGTTTACATTGAAAGATTACAAAATACTTCTGGCCTTTTAACTGGTTTGGACAAAGACTCTGCAAGAAGTCCTTTAAAGTTCTGTGTTTCATTTGATGCCAAGAATTCAGTTGTGTGTAAAAGCGCCATGTCTAAATGGCTTTTCTGTGTATTTACAACCTGTTTCGCCTCATTACAAGGAGGACACAAGAAATGCTAATTTGGAATATTTAAAAATCCACAGTGGTGCTTTCAGAGGGATGAAAAACCACCATGAAACCAAATCTGCCTTTCAGAGTCAGCATGCTTATGTCTAATGGGGTCATATGGTCCTGGTTTAGTTTACCTAAATAAATATTCACTACCATCAATTGTGAAATGTTACTTGATGTTATTATGCCAGTACTGTTTGTGCTTCCATAATGGAAGTTAAAATGAATTTAATATTTGAAGCAGAGCTTCACAAGAGGCATACTTCACATTACTCCTAGGATTAACAAATGTATTTCGGGGGTTGAAGTAAATATTCTGAAAATTTATAAGTGTCGATTAATCTGAATTTAATCTAATTTCAAAATCATTTCTGTCCGTAATACAGCGTAATGACAGAACAGGGCAGGCTGTTCAGACTTCCCATTTCACTTAATCACTGAAACCATTTGGTATACTTGGAGAATTTACTCTTAGATCATGATTTTGCTGCCATTCTCTAGAATTGAAAGTTTCTTTTTCAGCAGGGAATTAAAACATAATATTTCACTGTCACAAACTCTTAAAATCCCCTTGCTGTCTCAAAATGACTTCCATGTACTCTTCTGTGCCGCAGGACAGTCATCTTTTAAAATGCACATTACTCACTGATCTCTTGAAGGGGCTAATTTTAAGCCCTTTCTGAAAAAGACAGTGACTGTAAATTTAAACTGTCCCTGCTGTGTTCAGTACCAGCAGATTCATGTTGCATTCCCAAATGAACCACAACTTTTGCTGTGTCACGGTACAGTGCAAATGGGAATGAGAAATGTTCTTTAAAAATCTTTAAAATCTAACCTGGGTTTGCAAACCCTGTAGAATTACAAGCTATGATTATTACTACTTCTATTTGTTTGCGTAGTTCTGCTTTGAACTTACATACCCTAATCTGGCTGCATCTGTTTGAGATGTAAGTTGGCCTTTTATTTTGCTGGTTTTGGGACAAGTGGCATAATTTTTTTTTTTTTTTTTTAATGCGAGTTTACTGCTACAGACTCTTGACTGCATTGCTAGATTGAAATAGGCTTTAAAATTAAAACTGAGTGGGGGAGAGGGGAAATCCTACATTTTCAAGACAATTTGGGCAGTTCATTTCCCAGTAAAAATACTAGGAATTCTAGCTTGCAAATAGTAGTCCAGGTACTGAGAAAACTAAAAGCAAATGAACAGGCAAGTAACTATATGCAAAGAAAAATGTAACATGTATTCTCCAGATTGTTTTCTTTATGCTTTTGTGCTTAAACTGGAGACCTGCTATTTAAAACTTGAGCCATTTTCCTAGAGACCTTCCATTTGTCTATGGTGTCAAACATTTCCATGGTAACATTTCTCTTTTCTTTTTTCCCTTTCACTAGTTTTACCTTGAAATAGAAGAGTTGGTTATTATTGAGAAAAGAGACAGTTTGTGTCTATCATAGTGGTCTTGGATATTTTTACCGACATTATATTTTATCAGCTAATACAGTAGATTTATTCTTTTCTTCAATAGTGATCTAGTTGTCTTTTTTGCTTTTCAATTTCTTAAAAATATTTTTAACATTCTGCAGAAGCCTGAAGGCTACAAAAAGAAAATCACTGGAATTGGTTAAAGACAATCTAATGCTGCAAGTATCTCAGTGACACACAAAGATCTTTAAGGCACATTTAAGTTGCGATGGTGAGCACATGAAAGGTATGCATCACAATGATTAAGATGGTTGCGAAGGCATAACTTAAAGATGTGCATTATAAACTTTTCCCAGTCTGTGATTTCCTACTGTTTTGTCCACAGGACACCTGCCTTATTGTGGTCCCAGTGCAGTAGTAAAAAAAGGACTATATAGAGATTGAAGCATTTGCTTCATTTGTTTCAGAAGGTGGGAGTAATGTGGTCAATAAGCCAAATATTGCCCTGGAGACACAGTTTACATTCCTGCATAGGAGTCACAGCTGCTGTGTTGCTACTGCAAAGAAAAAACTGAACCAGAACCAGTCTTCCCTGTGTGCTTCTAGACTGAGACCTGTATGTGTCTTCAGCAAGGTCAGCGTGTTTCAGCAAACCTTGCAGGTCTTTGGCACTCGAGGGAAGAGGAGTAGCAGGCGGGTACCCTTTGAGAGGCAGCATGAGAGGAAAATGGGATGTTTTGTCAGTTTTGTTTCTCAGAGATCTGTCAACAGCAGATGACTCAGGCTCCGCTCCTGCCTTTGCAAGAGCATGTGCTTTAGTGAGTGGATTTTTTTGATATAGACTGTGTTAGCAAAGTCACATCACTCTGCGAAGTCTCCGTAAACTTCACTATGGTTTCTCAAAATCACATACTTTTACCAAATTTTCTGTTCTTTTCATGGACATGCACAAACTTTACTTCGTCTGTTTCAAAAGTTGTCCTCCACTGCATTCAAGAGTGAAGTATATCAAAGAAAAGATCATGAGATAAATGTTTTCAAATATGTGAAAAGCATGTTGCTCTTTAGCCTCATCCTTAGAAATTGTGGAACCACTTTGATTTTTTTTTTTTTTTTCTAAATGCTTAATGTAAGGCAAATTCCCAGCACAACACAATTAATTCAGAGGAGTTCAACTTCATCAAAATAATGAACAACAGGTGGAGATGTGTCAGCTAATCTTAGGAGTAACAGTAAACTATAAACCAGTTTACAGTAAACTTCAGATCTTACCTGCCCACCTCCTGACAACCATGTAATTAGCTAACTTAACAGGGACACATTTCCTACTACTGATGAGTCTTTTTATTTCTGACTGTGTATTTTCATAGGTGATGCTAATAAATCTTTTTCTGATCGTTGTACCCCTTTTGTGCTTAGATAGAAGCTAATTACTTCACAGGGTATGTTTATCTTTCCCTATACTTAAGTAGCTGGTTTCAGGAAGGGAGCTGCCATATTAAGGGTGTTACTGCCTTGCAGCCATATTACTTTCCTTTGTAATTCTGCCAGTTTTTGCAATGCAGTTTCGCTTGCTGAAAAAGCATTAAGACACCAGCAGGTGCTGCGAAACAGCAGGAAAAAAGAGCCTTGTTTCAGTTTTGAGCACTTTTTTTGTTCATTTCTATTCACATAGTGGGGATCAGAGATTTATTCAGAGTTGTAAGATATGCTCTATGAAAACATCCACTTTTCTCATCTGTAAAGGGATGGGTCGAAATTATTTTTTTTTAATGCTGGTGTGAAGGCTTTCTTTCCCACTGAAGGTGAGTTTATATACAAGTATAAAATATAATCTCCTCTCTATAGCACTGGTCTGTGAGGCAGGAAGACCTGGTGCTGCTCCTTTGGCCGCAGCCTAATTGAAAGTGTGGAGTGCGTTGCTGCAGTGGAGCCATCCACATGCTTGGGTTGGGAACATCCATCAAGGCCTTTGGCAGATCAGCAAATTTAATTTTTTGTCTGATAGATTGTTGCCTATGTTGCCAGGCTGCTGGCTTTTCTATGTGAGGAGTTATCTCCTCGCGCTTGTTTTTTTGTTGTTAGGCCTTAATGCTGATGGACTTGCTGCAGAAATACTGCATGATACATGACAGCGAATTCTAGTGTTGGTTTCCTTCAGGTCTGGAAGGTAGCTTGTTTCCTTCCTCCCAGCCCCCATGGAGGTTTACTTTAGAGCCTGAAAATGAAGTTATAACCTTAATTAGCACAGAGCTGAGGGTTGTTCCAGCATGGATTATTTGACAGTGTGAGCTGAACTCAGGATCCTTTTACTGCTCCTGATAATCAATTAAGTGTTAACTGTAAAAGGGAAAATATAGTAGTGGGAGAGAGTGCCTCTTCTGACTTTAAAGGTGACATTGCAAACAGTGGAGCATATTGAAGTTTTAATTAAAAGTATTGCCGATGTCTCTTTAAATTTTACTGTCTAGGTCAGGGGTATAAATGCAGGAGTAGTTACATTTATAGAGCCCTAAAATTACATTCAGTCCTTTGAAGGCAACCGCGAGGCTGATGTGGCCCCTGCTGAAAATGAGTTTGACATCCGTGGTCTCCGTTATCAGGTGTAATCATCTTTCTCTAAGGAAGTTTAATCGAAGAGGACAAGATCAATACTACCCTAATGTGAAAAATATATTAACAGGATTTTTTTTTCATGTTTGTATTGCCATTATGTAATAAATATTTGTGTGTATTTATGTATCTATATGAAACACAGTTTTTAAAAAATGGTTGCATACACATTCCAAAATGCTTTTGAGGAGCTAACGTGGAAGCTTCATGTCAGTGTTACTTAATGAAACATGCCCTGCATAAATGCATATTTATACTATTTCCAGGCCTGAGGGAGTGATTTTGCTGAAATATATGTACAACATATGAGCAATTTAAATAGTGATCAGACATGATGTCTGAGCTGTATTGAACTTGCAGGAATGTTTGTTGATTATTCTGGAGCCACTGGATTTAATAATTTACTTGCAAAGGAGGCCTACAGTTTTAGAGGTGTATGAAGAAAAACCTTTAATTCAGTTTCTTGAAGGCCTCTTTTAAATATTGCGCCTAGAAGAACAAGTAATTTTCTTAAGCGCCTTGCATTGTTCTACCAGAAGAAACAGATGGAAACTGCAAGATTGTTAAAATCTGTTTTAAGTTGTTACACAATTCCTTTACTTCTGATACTTTTTTGGGAGAAGAAACCTCAGTTATGTCAACCTGTTTTCTTTTAAATACCAACTGCTAGAATCTGCAGGTTATTGAGGGGACAGAAAACTTAATGTTCTATAAACCATGGACCGTCCACCACATTTCTGTCCTTCGCTGTCTTTCCCTTTGGTTGCTCTGGCTCTAATGGCAAGTTCAAAAGTTACCTTTCTGTGCTGAGTTTACACGTCAGATGGTTCTTTATCTTGCTTAGGACAAGTTATCTTATGGAAGCGCCTTTTGTTTGCATGAGCAAGTTTCCTATCTGTGGTTCTCGTTTCCTATGAAAGGTTTTACAGTCTGCTGTCCTCAAGGGTGTTACATTTAATTTGATTGGAAGGATGCGCAAGAACGTCTATGGGTAGTTCTTACACAGGACTTTGTGTAGAGGAAAGTATGAAAATTTACAGCTTCTTGCATGTGTTCTCTTCTAGGAGAAGAACATACACTTGTGATCATCCTTTTAATAATTTTATATGATGCTGGTCAAAACAGTTCACCTACAGGTAGAATGTAGTATACTGAGCTGTGTTAAAAACATTTTGCAATTAGTACTCTGAAATCTTAATCTAAATTTTTCCTATCTTGCTGTCAGATTGGGTTTGTGCCAAGAGTAACTGGAGTAACTGTGGTTTTGTTTTGCTGGAAACTACTGTTCCAACAGAGTGCTGCATATCTGGAGATCCCAAAGAAATATATTCAGTATATTTTCATGTAAGCAAGTATGCCCATTCTTGTGCTAACTCTTCTAATAAACTAGCAACAGTACTCTGCTTTGTAGTGTAAGAGAAACAAAATCTAGTTGTGGGGGGTGGTTGGTTTGTTTTTGTTCGTGTGTTGTGTTGTGTTTTGTTGGGGTTTTTTTAATGGGTAAGTACCTTGTTTTCTTTGGTTACACAATAGTATTGACCTGAAAGTGGCAAATTTTTAGGGCCTGAATTACAGTGAACTAAAATTCACACGCAGCTGAAGTTTAGAGCATACAGAAAGGAAGCCACAACTTCAGTTTTCTTACTTTACTGCTGATCTGTGCTGTGAATTTAATCTGGTTTGGAAATCATCAAGTTTTAAACTTTGCCACCTTACTAGGGTTTTTAAGTTTTTTGTTCCGGGGAATTACACCACATAAATTTTCTGAGCTTGCTTTTTTAACTCTAGTTTGACAATGTTGATTTCTGAAATATCGCTGTGCTGTGAGGCGTACAACAGGAAGCCTGGGTTGCCATAGCCACAGGTTTTAGTGTCTGACTGTTGAATCTTGAGACCAATTCCTATACCAACACTGTCATCATAATAAAGAAGTCAATATTTTACCTTGTCAGATAAATTATTTTAAAATATAGTAAGATTCTCAGAAAAGGAAAAGAAAAAAACCTTCAGGTGGGGGGATCTTCTTTCTGCTGCTGTCAAACAAAGCTCAGGTATGAATCTTGGGGATTTGCTTGTAGATGTTGGTCTTAAATAGATAATGTCCAAACAAGAAATGAGAACTGTGTGGGTTGCTGCAGTAATAAGAAGTCCCACATCTCCTCTCCAGTCTCCCCATCCTAATTCTCAAACCCCAGAAACTGCTCGTTCAGAACTGTATTTCAGAAGTAAAGGGGTTCTAGGTAATTTTATAAGTACTGCTTTTAAGTTAGTAGAACTAAATTCTAAAACCTTATCAAGTCCTTTTTATACATTTAGGAATTTTAATGTGTTTAAGTACAGTCAAGCATAGCTGCAGAACCTGTATTCAAAAATATTGAGTATGGAGGTGGTAGCTACACACAGAGGAAATTAATTTTTTCAGTAAAATAAATCTTTTTAAGCCCCTTGCTGATTTAAATGGATTCTCATGAAAGAAGTTGCAGCTGGTGATACTTATTCTATTATTATTTTCTGATAGCACCTTTGAACTAATAGGTATTACCCAAGTATATGGAAAGATGCAGTTCTTCCTCAAAATAAACAACAACTTATGCATACCATTCTGGAAAATCTTTATCTGCAGCTCATTTAATTTAAAAAATGATAGTCAATTGTATGCGTGACTGTTTTGTATAATTGAACTTCTGACATTATTCTGTGTCTTCCTGTATTATTGAAAAGGATTTCATTCCCAGATAGTATTGGAAATGTGAATATGTGGAATTATGAAACTGCTTCTGCCATCTACCTTCAAATAAATTTTGTATTTGGATATCCTAGAAGCAGATAGAGAGAAATCCATGTTACAGATATCTAGAATTACCAGCTTCTGCATCAAATCAGTCTAGGAATAGTGAAATTTTTACTACCCCTTTTTTCCCAAGAGAGGAAGAAGTGGTAAATACCTTTATTTAATAATGTGTTAAGATCTGTCAGCTTATTGCTTAAGAAAGTTAAAATGCTTCTAACATTAGTAAATGAAGTATGTAAAATATTTTCCTTCCTTCACTTAAAGTACGGTATTCTGCATTTCTGTTTCTGAATGTGAATCTGTATTTTTCCTGTATTAATAGGTGATTGCAATATCTTTATAAATTGCATTATTTCACTCTCATTTCACAAATTTCCCTGGCTTTTGGGCCAGATGTGATTGCATCTGTTAACGTAGTATCCTCTGCTTTCTGTAATGAAGTCACAGTTACATACTTGCCTTCAATTTGAGTTAATTCCTGCATTTTGACTTTTAGTGGAAATGAGGTGAATGAGGGCAGTTCACGTGCCAGAAAGTTTGAAGTGGTGGAATATGCACAGCAACTGTCAAAAGAACACAAGATATAAAGGTGAATTAGCATTAAACATTTTAATTTTATGTGATCCTGCCAGTGGCAGGAGAGAAAGCACACCAAGAAATCATGGTGAGGTATTTGCATACACCTGCACTGATTGTAGTTGGGTCAATGCAGGCAAACTGTGCTGTTTGTGTACTGAAGCACCAGCAAATCACAGAATCATTGAGATTGTAAGTAACCTGTGGAATCATCTTGTCCGGCCCCATTGCTCAAGCAGAGTCAGCTAGAGCAGGATTTTCAGGAGCATATCCAGTCAAGTTTTTAATATCTCCAAGGCTGGAGACTACATAATCTCTCTGGGCAACCTGTTCTATTGTTTCAGCACCCTCGAAGTGGAGGGGAAAAAAAAGTGTTTTCCTGGGATAGATAGAATTTTGTGTTTTCATTTGTGTCCATCCTCTCTTATCCCATCACTGGGCATTACTGAGAGGAGTCTGATTCCCTCTTTTTCATTCTCTCCCATCAAATTTTTATACATGTTTATAAGATCCCCCTAAGTCATCTTTTCTCCAGAGTAAAAAGCCCCAGGTCTCCCAGCTTCTCCTCATCTTCCATAGATGCTCCAGTCCTTTAATCACCTTTGTGGCCTTTTCCTAGACTTGCTCCAGTAAGTCCCTATCTTTCTTGTACCGGACAGCCCAGAACTGGGCACAGCTCTCCAGATACATCTGCATCAGTGCTGAGTAGAGAGGAAGGATCACCTTCCTTAACCTGCTGGCAATGCTTTTCCTAATGCAGCCCAGGATGCTGTTTGTCCTGCTTTTGCTCCAAGAGTGCGTTGCAAGCTCATGGCCAGCTTCTTTTCCACCTGGATCCCCAAGGTCCTTCTTGGCAAGCTGCTTTCCAGTCAGTCAACTGTCAGACTGTGGTGCTGATTTATGTTATTTCTCTCCAGGTGCAGGACTTCGCATTTCACCTTGTTGAACTTCATGAGGTTCCCCTCTGCACACTTGTTCAGCCTGTTGAACGCCCTCTGAATGGCAGCATATCAATCTGATGTATCAGCCACTCCTGATGGTTTTGCATCATCTGTGGATTTACTGAGGGCACACTCCATCCCATTGTTCAGGTCATCAATGAGATGTTGAACATTAATGCCCTCAGTATTGACCCCTGGGGTACACCACTAGTGACTTGCATCCAACTGGAGTTTGTGCCGTCGATCACATCCTTCCTGGCCCAGCTGTTCAGACAGTTTTTAATCTACCTCACTATCCACTTAACTGACCCATGCTTTGTCAGCTTGACTGTGATGGGAGACAGCATTAAAACTTTACTGAAGATAAACATCATCTACTGGTCTTCACTTGTCTACCAAGCCAGTCATCTCATTGTAGAAGGCAATGAGGTTGGTCAAGTGTGATTTCCCCTTTGTAACTCCATACTCACTATTCCCAATAATCTTTTTGTCTTTCACGTGTTTGGAAATTCTTTCCCAGGGTTTTTTTCTCCATCACCTTCCCAGGAATTGAGATGAAGCTGACCAGCCTGTAGCTCCCTGAATCTACCTCCTTGCACTTCTTGAAGATCAGAGCTACTCTTGCTCTCTTCTAGTTTGGGGGACCAAGGCTGTGTATATAATACCAAGGAGCTGTGTTTGAAAACATAACTGAAAGAATTCTGTGTGGTTTTGTTCTGAAATGGAGTAAAATATTGATGCACTCAGAATAAGTTGTCGTTGTGTCAGAACACAGGTAATTGAATTCTTCCTCTTGTTCCATGAGGACAGCATGTGTGGCTGTTCTCCTGCAGAGCCCGCCAAGGACTTCGTCATATGCTCGTCAGGGTTTTCTGAAAAACTGCTGCAAGTACACACTGATCTTGTTTTGCATTTGTGGTGTCTGAAGTAACAGCCTTTATAGACATAAATATAGGTCTTTTGGAAAACTTTACTGCATTTTAAAGTGATGTTTAAGGGGTATGAAAACCTGTGTTTTAAAAGGATAATTGTTCTGCAGCTTGGAGTGGTGTACAGAGGAGCCAGGATCTTGATCAGTCATCAGCAATAATCCATGTTCGGCAGCAAGAAGTTCCGCACAGGAGAATTTACTCTGCCAGGTTGAAAGCTACTACAGACACTCTTATGAGCCTAAATCCCCTTGTGCTATTGACCTTTCTGCAAGGCCAGATCCTTTCTCAATGCCTAAGGGCGTCTGCCCTTAGCTGTATTCTTCAACTTCCCTTCTTGTCCAGGGTTTGGTCTGGTAAGGGCGTTGATGCTGAGAGCCTTCAAAACTGCAGCAGCCCTGTTTTTTAATGGCAGAGGAGTAGGTGGTAATCAGGCTGTGCTCTCCAGACCCTGTGTCCAGAGCCTTCCCTTCTTTTAGCAAAAGTTCTCCACAGTATTGTTTCTAAAAGTGCTTGTGTGGCCTCTGTTACAGCAGCTCAGAACAGAGACATTGCCGTTATGCTTTATTTTTAAAAATGACAGCAGCAAAACAGAAATACCAATTTAATGTCAGATCCACCATGTGTAATTCAGTCTGGTGGAGAGAACAATGGGCTGACAATCGAGAGGGTCAGCCTCTATTTTTGGTTTGCTCGCCAACTGGCTCTGTGGCCTTGGGCAAATCGCTTTCACCTCTCGGTGCTTCTGCTTCCCCTCCAATTCCCTGCCTGTCTTTTTCATTTAGATGATTAGCTCCCCTAGGCAAGGAATGCCTCTTGTTTGTGCAGTTCCCTGGGGTTTTTTTTGGAGGCCTTGGGGTCTCCAGCCCTTTAATAATAGTGATTCACATCAATTTTACCACTTATCTCTGGTATACAGATCTGAGGAACATAATCTCCACAAACGGATGGATGTTCCTGGCCCTTGTGTTAATAATGTACAACAGGGAGCGATAATGACAAGGCTCCTTTCTTTTAGATGTGTCAGACACATCACATCTCCAGGGCTTAGGTCTTGTAGAAGTGTTACTCCTGCTCTAGACACTGGTGTCATGCATGCAGGAGCGTGGCATGACCTGCACTCATGTGTGCGGCAGAGGACCAAGGCACGTTCAGCTGTGGTCCACCAGCCAGCTGGCCCTGCGTAGCTGTCAGGTGAGCTCGTGCCCAGACCTGCAGCCACCCAACGGGTTTCAGTGTAGCTGAGTCCCTGGCTGGTCTGTGTGTATCGCTGTTCGGAGTCTGGAACAGTTGATGCTGAGAGCCTTCAAAACTGCAGCAGCCCTTGTTTTTAATGGCAGAGGAGTAGGTGGTAATCAGGCTGTGGTCTCCAGACCCTGTGTCCAGGGCCTTGCCTTCTTCTCTTAGCGAAAGTTCTCCACAGTATTGTTGCTAAAAGCGCACCTTGCACCTTGTCGGAGATCCAGATCTATGTGAGGTAAGAAAGAGAATATTCAGTATTGTCCTCGACATATAAAAGCCATGAGCTCATGATTTTCCAGTCCTGACTTGGTAGACGTCTCTTCATTCAGCCTTGAGGGATTGCTCTTGTTTTGAAAGTTTTTCAGCAACTGCATTTGCCTTTTTGACACAGCTCTCACCAGAGCAGACGCTCTCAGTGCAATACATACAGCACTGCCTGTTGGGCTGACATTTGTGTCTCCCTCTCTTCCCACGCACAAGCCCCTTCCCCTTTCCCATCCAGAAGTGTTCCAGCCAGGCTCTGTCATACACTAATACGGCATTTGCCATCTTGCTTGCATTACTTGCTGTTCCTTCCTGGTAAGATGTCTACAGTTCATGTTTAGTGACAACGTGATGTTGTTAAGGGGTTTGTTTCTTCTTCACGTGCTATGTGAGGTTGCTGGCAGTCATGATTTTATTATGGATCTCGTCATGATTTCCCTTAAAGCTTCAGTTTCCACAGTGATGGAAAGCTCGGGCTTCCTTTTTAAAAATAGTTATGAATCTCGGCTCTTTAGAACAGAAAAATATGACTCTCAAAAGGCTAGGATATTGAAGCAATAAATAAAAATACATCAATTTCTTCTAATTCTTAAACTCTGATTTTTTTTAAAAAGGCTGGGATTGGCAGTACTAATTACATAATGTAGAAAAGAAGTTACAACGTGCTGCCACCCACTGTCCATGCCATTTTGGTGGCAGTGAACACCCACCTCCCAGAGTGGAGGATACACTGCCATGATGGATCCGTATCATGTCTTGTAGCAACAATATGGGCTGGAATGTGTTCTTCTTCCAAAGCATAATATGAATGTGATGTTTTCACCAAATACATTTACAAAATGGGCGAGTATTATAATAGCATGTGTCAGTGGGTTCTTAATCTGCATAGGAATTAGCATATATAAACCACATGGGGATGAAAATTCTCCCCACGAGAAACTTCTCTGAGCTATTATTACTAGATTACAAAGTGTAGTCATTACTATATTGTTGTGAATACTATTAACAGAACAATGCTTTAAAAAAATGTAAATAATATTGTTGTTTTAAATGGAAGGTGAGGGAGAACTAGCTTCATATCACTTAGGGCTGACAATCAAAGTCAGCAAGGACAAGAGGCTGTAGTAATTTAAGAGTCAGAGTTCCTTTAAAAAAAAATCTGCCATCTGTTAGCAATACATGTATGAGAGCAAACATTCAGCTCCTGTTGTTTAATGCAGGAGGTGCCATTCGCAGTCATGTGCTGGGGCCAACTGTGAGATGACCTGCAGGGAGATGCCTGGGATCCAGCCCCGGGGACGTGGGGCCGGAGGGAAAGGGCAGCGCTGCACCCTGAGCATCAGCTCAGCCCCTGGAGCTGCCAGGTGCTGCAGGAGGGGATGCCAGGTGAACTGCTCTACTACACAAAACATGGGGCTCAGCAGGGCTTTTACACTCCAGTGGTGTGATGGCTGGATGAGCCTTGCACACATCTGATAAAAGTTGGGTTTATTCTTTATTTCTAGCATCTGTGCTGTGTAGATTTGCTGGCAGTTTGTCCACGCAAAATAGTTTTTCATCTGTACAGTCATTGAAGTTAGGGTCTGGCAATGGGCTGTAAACAGACCTGTCTAAGCATCTGCAAGGGTTAACAACTTAGTTGTTTGTTCACCACCAGAGGAAAGAAAATACTAAAGTACACAGTGGGGAAAATGTTATCTGTAAATTCAAACAAAATTTTAAAAGTGGAAAATGAGTCTTGAAGCGGGGGGGCAGTAGAGCAAGAATGATTTTGCAACTAGATTTCCAGCCAAAGATGTTATAACTCACAATATTGCTGTTTGTCTCAAAATGTATATCACATTACAGGAGCTACAACAGGGAGGTGTTGATGTTGCTATTGGAAACTTAATATTTTGCATTCACTAACCTTGGTTATTTTAGCCAACTGTCTGTGTTAGATCTCACAGAGTATCTCAGAGCTTTAAAATCTTTGGTGTGCCTATCCTCACAAGACCCCAGTGAACAAGGGGCATACAACATGGCTTAGCTGAAGAGAGAAACGGCTTCCTGAGCATTTTCTTTCCTTGCTTTCCCTCACACCCCCTCCTTCGCTTACACTAGCACTTGAGAAATTCTCTTGTTATTCTGCTGCAGGCTGTTCCACCGCGAGCAAGCTGCATTTGCTGGGGAGAGAAGCACTGCTGAGAGGAGCTGCATACAACTGCACCTTCCCTTCAGCAGAATCCTTCTGTCCACCTGCATCATAAGAGTTCAGTTGCGAGAGCTGGGAATGGGGGGATTTCTGTTCCCCCTGCCCTCTACCTTCCATCTGAAAACCGTACAGTTCTTTACTCAATAATGAAGAATGCACATGTGGTGAATAAAATATTAGTACAAAGCAGGAAATATACTTTAGGAGTGTTTATCCTGAAAGGAGTATGAAACAGATCAGGAATAGAACACAGTAACTACTCCAGGTAAATCTGCTTATTGCTTTATTTGTTATCATTTGTAATGGTGATACCCCTGTCTTTTTCGTGCATGATATTACAATGAGATGACTTCATTCCTTGTGTTGTGCATCACTGTCCTTGCAATGCAGTTCTTTCAGTTCATAACATTAGTGTGTGATTTAATCATAGGATTTGGAGTACCTTTCAGTTGTGCATGCTGAGATGCAGCGAACATGACAAAAAAAAATCCAAGTTTCATTTTTTTGAACTTGTGACAAATGTATCTCTGCACAATAATTACCTAGGGGGAGCTTTGTTTTTCTTAAAGATGTTTCGATTTATCCTTACATTTATAATGACTTTTAAAGATGTTTTGAAATAGCTTAGTCCCAAAATGCAGGCTTAAAAAATAAGACATTTGGCAACAGAGAGGCTTACATGAATAAAATAGTTTTACTTCTTAAATCTGTGAGTAAATACAAATGTTTACTCAATGTTTACTGGCACTGCTGAAATCCCAAGCAATGCAGTGCTGTGTGACTGCATCGAGAAGTGGGCACAACCATAGCAGTAGTTTCCTTGGACAGATAGATATGCTTGAGAGGTCACTGATGCCAAGTGAACTACCGATTGATTTAATGATCTGCTTTGATGATCCTTAGTGTTCTCTGTAACCTGGATAGGTAGGACACATTTCCTTCAGCATTGCATATATTTTTTTTGTCTTGACAGTATTTTGACAAAGATTCTGTACTGCTCCTAGAGATGTTATCTCTTAATGCCTTGTAACTGTATTCCAGAAAAACAGCATTAACATTACACACTGTTTTCTACTGCTGCAGTCATAACACAGGGTTTACAAGCGTCAATGTGAAGTCTTACCAAATGCATCACAGCATCTGTGTTGTGATGATGGAGCAGTGATATGTTATCTCACTAATGTAGGGGAAATTATAAGTTCTGAAGTAAGCAGAAGCTGAAACGTCATTACACTTCATATACTTAAGCATAGGTAATGGGAGGATAATCCTCCTGTTTTCTGTTTCACCAGCTGTAGCAGCTTCAAAATCTTGGGTATTTATTTTTGTTGTAGGATGGACAGCAAACAAAGAAGTGAGTCATATTCAAGTAACCAACTGTTTTGAGTCACTGTGAAAAATATTCTGGTTCTTCTATAAACACAGCTTTAAAGGACATAATGTCTCTTTCACAAGTATAATCAATTGAAACTGTTACAGAGCATACCATTAGTAACTGTACCCTGAGCTTGTTGTTACTGCTGAATTGTTCCCATATCTGCTGTCTGTGCTATGGAGATGATCTGCTGTCTGTGACCATCAGTGTCTCTCTGTACTGTTCACAGAAAATAGGGCTGTGTGAGTAACTGGTAGTTATTTGTATTGCTGGAGGCCACAGATAGTGTAGCTCTGGAAGTTGATGGAAAAAGTAGCTGCAAAGATCTCTTGATATTAAAGAGACCCTAGCCCTAGGATCCTAGTTTTTATAGCAATAACAATTTATTTGGAGTTTCCACCTTTGATACTCAGTTTGGGAAAACAATTCTGACCTGAGTCACTCCTTTGTGAGAAGGCTAATGAGAAATTTCTCATATCCCTGCAAATGCTTCTGCAATTAGAAGGGACGGCTCTTGTAATGGAAAAATCTACAAGAACTGCTAGAGAGTATGCAGCAAGAGAGGGTGGCAGAGGGAGAGGCCAAGAAAGCAGCTGTGTCTTTGTCTGCCCAGGTTAGGAGCAGAGGGGCTGCTTGAAGGGACATGAGGTCTGCTTGTTTGTCCACATAAATTTTTGGCTGCTGGGTGGGAGCCACAGGCAAAGTATGGGGGTTTGGAACAACCTGCTAGCCAGGGTATCCTTCCTCACCCTCCTCCCCAAGTTTTTAGTAAAATAATACTTAGCACGCCCACCAGTGTTGCTCTGATTTTTGTGGCTCACGCAACATGTGGTTGTGTATTTAATCTCTCTATCAAACGAGAAACTAAATAAAGCATGCAGCAGCAGGTACAACTAAAAATGTTGTCTTTGTTGCACTTTTACAACCAGCTCTGCAGGTGCAGGGCAACACATGCACCAGATTTCAGATATTTTAATTGCATGCACTGACATACTTTCTGAAATGTCTGAGTTGTCTGGGGAACATTAGATGCCATAAAGAACAGAAGGGGATGCACAGTGCCATGGGGAGGAGGCAAAGGTAAAGCAGCACAACTTGGAAAATGAAGGGGCCAGATTAAATTGCTGTTAAGTTATGAGCACAGATTTACCCTGGAAATGCCCTGGAAGTTCCCTGTGGTGTGGGCTGTGGGCAGGTGTCTTTGAGGCTCAGCTCTGCCCTGTGCTGAACACTCCTTTCCGCATGCTCCTTTCTTCCCCTCTCAGTGTCCTGTGGCCATTGTCACCTATAGAAGCCTGTCCTTTGCCTTCGGTTGCATGCGAAGTGTAATGGACCCATTGTCAGTAGCCAAGTCAGTCATGTCTATGTTGCCTTGCCATTCCCTGCTGCCTTCCGAGGACTGCTTAGGCCTGGCCTCTGCTTCCTGCATAAAGCTTTCCTTGCTGAGCCTTCACTCCTGGGGAGCCTTAAAGACCTTGGCAGGCTTCTGAGTATAATTTCTGAAGAAGGCCAGTGAGGAGAGGGAAAAAACTATGGGGTCTTCCAGTTCCAAGTGGTGACATTTCCCAGCGGAGGAAATTTCCCCTGCTCATGCCCCGGCTTCAACTGGAGGAAGGTGAAGTCTGTAGTTAGAAACTCTCAAACTCAATTACGAACTCTCAAAAGTTAGTGATTATGATTAGTTTCCCAGTAACGATCTCTGTGATCCAGAGATCATAATAAAATTATCATGGAATTACAAAAACTGAAGGTGGGTTAGTGGCTTATGCATTAATTTAGGAAAAATTCATTTGAATCTAAAGAAAGACTGCCTACTTGGAAATCTTAACACTGACACAAAGTTACCCCATCCTGGAACTGTATTTCAAAGTCAGTTACTGATATAAATAATCTTTGAATACTGATAAAATAGCAAATGACAGAAGTGCTTTTAAAAATACATTGAATTGGAAGTGATGCTTGAACATGTTGCTGTTATCTGGAAAGCAATATCAGAAATATTTTAGCATTCTCTTATGCTCTCCCATTCAGGAAAGCACTGAACGACCAAAAGCCTCAATAGGTAAAATCGTAGAGGGCCATATCCCCTTCTGTACCTCTGTAAACTGGTGAATTCTTGTCAAAATCATGATACAATGGCAACCCTGAAGTGCATTTTTTATTCTGCTTTCAGTGGGGTTCTCCAGTATATCTCCAACTGATAAAACAGTCTCTTGCTATATAGAAACAAGATAAAAATACAAGAATAATTTTTAATATATATATAAGATGCTCATTGTCCATTCATATAAGCAGCAGCCTATTTTGTGTATTCATACAGCAAAACACAATTCATGCCTACTTTTACCTCTTTATATAGCTATATATATATGTGTGTGTATATATATATATGAATGAGAAAGACATGGGGGAGCAGTCATTCTGATGGTGGAAAATGTAAAAGAACAACCCATCTAGCTGGCTAGATATGAAATCTTATTTTGTGCATTATATCTATTTCTCAATAGTCGACATAATGAAGACCTGTTAATTGATTTCATTTATAAGGGCTGGATAATAAATTTGAAGAAATGGAGAATAAGCACTTTCCCGGCACTCACTGAAGAATGATTCCAAGAATACAATTAGCTTTGTTGCATTGCTCCAGTTAAGTTCATGAATGATATAGCACACAAAGGTTTTGTGGAATATAACTTACTGATTAGTCACAAACCCATTTTGGTAGTGCCTTGATATATTGTAATAGACTTTCACAATATAAGAAAAGTTAATCATAAACAGTCAAAAGCATTTCAGTCATTTTGCTCGTTACTGTTAGGATGAGGTCGATGACAGCCAGTAATACACATTATATCTGAAATCCCTATTAATGGCCTCATTTTAACTGTTACAGTCCACTGCATTCAGACATGCAAGTGTTTACCATTTGCACCATAAAGTGCCTGTTAAGGGCTGTATTCCAGCTGCAACATGTGGCTAGGTAGATGGAAAGGTAAAAATACATAAAAGAATGACGTGAAAATGGATTTTCATTTTTCGGTCTCAATGACCCTGGTGATGTTTCCTTCACTTTTGGCAGAACAACTAGGCTGAATATTTTTAGACACTGTTTCTAGTGGCTCTGATCCCTCTAAAGAGCTTTCCTTTAGTAAACAGAGGGATTTTAATTTTGTTTGTTCATTTTTTTCCAGGCAGTTTTAGGATGAGCAGGAAATAACAATGAGCTGCTAATTTTCTTTGGACACTGAAAAAATTAATTCTGTAAGAATTAATGATTCTTATCACAAGTGTAGCTTAGAGGTCTTTGTTGCTATACAAGGCTCCTGAGCAGGAAACAAGCATCACATAATTGCATGGCCTCACTGTCCGAGTATTAAGAAAAATAAGGATTCCTTACAACAAAAATGTAAAATTCATTCAATCACTAAGACAGAGTAAAAAAATTTGGGCAAAATACGGCACTAATTATCATCAGTCTTGAATTTTTCCAGTATCCTCTGACCATGAAATGTATGTAAAGCAGTAGTAGTTCTGTTCAAGGAAAAAGTATCTCTTTTTTCCAATTATAAAGATTTGTGGATATTCAGTTTTAGTTTTTTAACTAAAGAACCCAACTCGACTAAAATCACAGTTAAAATAAAACATTAAAAGTATTAAAAAGCAACTTGATTGAGCTGACAACAGGCTGTTAAAAGAGGATTGTAATTTTGCGACTGTAGAAAGCCCCCTGTATCCTGGTTTTCTCTTTTGTAAAACCGGATAATAGTATTCCCCACCATTGCAACCTAAGTTGGGCTTCCTGGGAAGAAATCATTGTTCAGAATTAGAGATAATGCCACCTTTTCATGCCTGATGCTGCCTGCATGTAATTCAGGCTACTTTCCTGACACAAGCTTGATCAAACTCATTCAATTTACCCTAGCTTGCCCTTGCTGAAGTTCTAGTTGGTAATATCCAAAGTTTCAAATGTTACTGCTTCATCCTACTTTAAATGCAGTCTTTGTTTTCCTGTTCCTTCCCCCAGTCCCCAGTTTATCAACACAGGAATTTTGCCTTTAAATTTGTATGAATTCTTTAATGAGAACCAAAACCGGAAAAACTGTGTTTTATTAGATTTATCCTTTTAATGAAAGCAGCTACATATGTCTAATTACAATTATTGAATTCTCCAGCCTCCACTTTGTCCTACAAAATATGAAATACTCTAATGATAAATTGTTATTCTCTCAGAAATGAATAAACAAGCTTGGAGTCTGTCATTTGTTAATTGTGTACAGCTTAACTAAATGAAAAGTTTCCCCTTGAGACATGGATAGCTGAAGTTATTAGAGTCCTCAGATTTGGTCAATGTGCCAACTCTGCAGAAAGCTACAAGAAAAAATTTCAAAGACCTTTTTTTATTTTTAAAGCGGACTAAATCCTGCAGCTGCCTCTTGGCTAGGGTGCTCAAGTCCTACCCTGCGCTTGGGCTGGCACACGCTGTTGGGAACAAACTAACCTCTGCAGTGGATCAGCTTTTTTAATGCATTTTAGCTTAATCTAAAAATCTCCCATTCTCTCGCTACACTTGAGATGTAGAAGGCAATGTCTTGGCAAGTGGCTGTATCTTGCTCCTTCCTCACCAGTGTTGGGCGCTGCCCCAGGATCTCGCTAGCACAACCCTGGACAACCCTGGCTGTGATCCTCCACGGGGCCGCCCCTGGCCTGGCCGGGCTCCCCAGCGACCCCTTCTCTCTGGGAGACCAGGACCAATCACCACCCCATCCACAAACTCAACCTACAGCACCATTGCCAGTTAATGTTCTTCAGGCTGTGAAACAGTACAGTTTCTAGACTGTGGGCTTCTTCAAGTCCAAATATCTCGTGCAAGTGGGGTTCTTCTTGTCTTCTGAGAGAGCTGGGTCTGTTCAGCCTGGAGAAGAGAAGGCCAACAGGGGATCTCATCAATGTTTATAAACATCTCAAGGGTGGGTTCCAAGAGGATGGGACCGGACTCCTTTCAGTGGTGCCCAACGATAGGATGAGGGACAGCGGGCACAGACTGAAGCACAGGATGTTCCATCTGAATATGAGGAGAAACTTCTTTATTTGAGGGTGCCAGAGCACTGGAACAGGCTGCCCAGAGAGGCTGTCGAGTCTCCTCTGGAGACATTCAAGACCTGCCTGGACACATTCCTGTGCGACCTGCTCTGGGTGAACCTGCTTTAGCAGGTGGTTGGACTAGATGATCTCCAGAGGTCCCTTCCAACCCCAACCATTCTGTGATTCTCACCTGTGCAGCTCTTTTTATGAACTTCTGGCTGCAGCTCATGCTTTGTGGTGAAAAAAATCCTTCTGCCAGCTAATTGTGTTTTTCGTCAAAAACCTTCAGTCTGACACACGTTTTTTTTCACAGATAATCTCAGTGGATTTATCTGTAGCTTTTTCAGAGGATAAAGTTTTCCCATCCTACCATCTCTGTACCATATATAACTCTACTTTTTAGTAATTCTCATTACCCCTTAGTGCAAGGTAGGAGATCATCCACTTCTCACTCTTTCTGTAGGCCTGTTGCAACTTGGATTGCTTAGACACGCAGATAAGTTATCTTGAGTTTCTAAATATGTTTCTGATCTATATCAACTATATGTATGAAGGTATTATTTGTGTGTGTGTAAATGCACATTTTATTCATTTATTTACATTCACATAAACATATCTAGATCTTGTCATAACACTGGCAATTAATGTTTATCTATTCTGATTCCTTTCTCCAGAACTATTAAAACAAAGCAGTGTGTTTTAAATGAAGGCATACCAACTATACACAGGATTGATTTTATATTTCCATTTGTTCTCTTTAAATTTTGTAATTCTTTTACCCATTGACTAGAGTTTTTTCATAGAGTATTGAATGTGATGCTTTTTGGGGGTCTTTTTGTTTGGACTCAGGAGGTTTTTTTTGTAATCTGGACACATATAATTCAGAGCTTGGCGATCTGTACAAGCATTTTAAAATTATTTCTTTTGGTGTCTCATCTTACCCTTTGCAGCCGCAAAACTCAGCTCCCATCACACTGCCCCATTTGTTCATTTCTGATCAGTCACCCTGGAGAATACAGTCAGCTCTGGCCAACATGTGAATGGAGCTGCTCAAATATGACTTTGTACAATAAGACAAGAGACTCATTGGCTATCACTGAGTTACCCTGCACATGACAGAAGGCTCTAGTTAGCTCTTGGGTGGTTAATCCACGAGTTGCTGGTACTGTTCACCATCAGGGTTCTGTCTAATTTCTACTAAGATCACTTAGTCAAAGTAATCCTAATCGTGTTCGTGCAGGCTATTGGGGTATCTGAAAAATGGTCTGATCTCTTAATGGAAGCAAAAATGACCTAGAAAGAAAAGTGACCGTGTGAAACAGTTGAGTTTGTATCCTCCTGAAGTTGTATTTTTAGCTTCTGTACAGGGCAATACAAACTCACCAAACTCTTTATCCAGAGACTAGAAGAAAGTGTGTGATTCTGCTGAGTCCTGAAAAGAGAGAAAAAATTATAAGCCTGAAAAAGTCAGGGCTCACAAGTAGGGCTTGAATTTCAAAGGGAAGACTACAGCAACTAAAATCCATTTTCCTCCTAGGAAGCCAGTTTGGAGTGAATGATGGGAAGTGTGTCTGACAGCCAAATGCTACAAGTCTCTGAACACTCAGTGCCTACTGGAAAGGCCTTTGTTTCCCTGGAAAAACACAAGGAATTTGTTGTGACACTGTTTGGTCATGGCTTATAGTTTACTTACCTTCTCCTCAAAGGTTTTTTGAAGGGGAAAAAAAAAAAAAGTAGAAAAAGTGTTCAGAAAGGTTAAATGCAGATCTTCAACTGCAAAGTTAAAAGAAACCTGAGAGGCTACAGTAGAAAATGATATTACTTCCTCTGCCTCCAAAACATATTTGTGAAAACAACTGAACAGTATATACTGTTTTTGAAGAAGAAGTCACAGTTTTGCTTTTAAAGCAAAAACCTAACTGCAGAAAACTGGACAACAAAGAGAACCTTCAGGACATGAGGGGATTTGGAAAGGTATTTGCCCTTTGTGAACAATTTTATTTTAAATCTCCACTTCTTCACTTTTCTGATAGCATAGGAGTAACGTGGTAAAAATAGGGCATCAGAAGAAATGCTAGAAGAGGAAAGGTTCAGATAGAAAAAACGGAACGAACAAACCCCAAAGCACTTGGCAGTAGTGACAAATTTTTCTTTTTAAATACCTGAAAAATATCTTTTGCATTTTAAAAAGTATTATCTAAAACAACAGTCCAAATTGAATTGAAATATAAGATAAGATTTTGGAATCCTGGGAATGAAGAAAACTTTAAAATTTCAAATTAAGAATTCGTCCAGAGGAAAGCTTATTTAAAAATGGTTTCTAAATTTCCTGTATCAGTATATACTTTTCTATAGATTGTCTTATCATTAGTTTCTATAGGGATTTCAGTTCAGAGTATAAGCTCATTATACTGACAAAGATGAGCGAGTGTGATCTGAAAGGCTCTGGGATGCGGTTTGTGGATTCAAAATCTTTTTTCTTGAGTTTGAGAAGAACTAATATCCCAGCATTGCTAAGGGAAATAGTCTATTGCATGTGTTGGTATTCTTCTGTGATTTTCTTTAGTATTGTGTCAGTGTGGTGTGATTTCAGTGCTGTTCTTTGGCGACAACTCAGGAGAAAGTTGCGGCTTAGGTATTTTGGTGAGGTTTTTGTTTGGTAACATCTTGCTAGAGGAAGTGATTTCAAAAATCGCTTTAGCAACTTCAGATTTTACTGGGTGCTTGCAGAGACCAGTGAATTCTACAGCATAATTCAGAGAAGGAAGAGTTGGTGACTGACAAAAGTGACATTTCCTGTGTGAAACAACTTACAAACACATTTGCTTTCTGGAAGCATAGGTTATTACCCTTTGTGAGGAATGAAGGAAACAAACTGAAGCAGAGGTTAAAGCTAGTCCTGCGCTCCTGTTTCAGGAACTTCAAACACACTCAAGTTGCATGAAGTTTTGATGTGCTCTTGAACAGATTCTTGTGGTGTTTTGCAGTGCTATTATAGGGTGTTTAGGTAATTCAGAAGAAATCCTGACCTGCTATGTAGTGCTTGTGAGTTCAGGAGACCCATTTGTGACTGCTGAACAGAGCCAGTCTGGGAAATCTGTAACACGTTGATTGACTTTACAACATGCATTGGACTCAGTGAGGTATTTCTGCTGGTTTCCTGCCCAGTTTCCAAGATGTCGCGTTCTTCAGGAACTGCAGAGCTAATGATCCTCCTTGATCCACAGAGTTACAGTAGCTCAGTACCTCAACCAGACTGGAAGTGCTATGGGAGCAGTAAGACAGAGCTCAGGCAAATTCTGTAGCAAACAAGTGGTTTTAGGGAGAAAGCTGAGGCTGAGATTTTTGTGCTACTGATCGTATTAGCTACAAAAGCAAATCACAATAAGAAGACTTAAAGAGAAGTGGGAATGAATACTAATTCTGTTTCAGATATTTATATGGCCTCTGTATCACAGTATTTCATAACCTTTCCTGTAATTAATGTAAGAAGAAAGAAGTGCTGTTGTTGTTTTAATTAGCCTCTGTTAAAAGAGAGGGCGGGGTCTAGAAACACCATCTGCTGAGTCAGTCTTTAAGTCTGTGTGTGTTTTTTTGAGAGGGAGGAGTGTTGCTGATTTTAATATCGCATCAGGGATGGACACTAAGGTTTGCAGTTTATAAGCAAGTGTGATTCTGTCATTAGGCTTGAGAAAGAGTTATTTTTAACTTTCTTACGATAGTGCTTCTAATGAGCTTGGCATACTTGTTGCTCTTTCAGTATTGTTAAAGCTGCTTTTGCCTTGTTGGCTGTTACCATTTCTTAATGAAAAGTAGCATCTCTTGGGAAGAGTGGCTTAGAAAACTGATAGGTGCTCTGCTTGGGCTTCAAATGCATGAAGCCCAATGAGAAGAATATTTTGATAAAGTCTATTGAATCTTAGGTTTCGTTTCTGTAATCTGGAGTACAATGGAGAGATTAAGAATGCCTAAATTATAGGAGGTGTTTAACCAGACAAAAGGGAGTTAATTAAGTAGGCTTTTAGCAATGACAGAAGGTATAACACACTATTATGTAGAGTACCTTAAGTGCCTAAGATCCCTAATGGCTGAAAGTGCTCATGAACTTTATACAAGAAGTTACCTTTTAGAGGAAAGGTTAAGGCATTCATTTAGTATTGTGTCATACTAGAACTAAATGTACCAGAATTCTACAAGTGTAACACATACTTCATTGGAAGTCTTGCATTCAAAGCATAGTTCCTCCTGGGGTTGTCCAACTGAGAAGTTTGCATGAAGTAAGCTAGGAGAATGTGTGCTGGAAACCCTCTCTTCCTTCCTGACTTCTTGATGAAGAATCAAGGCCAGTGGGTGTAGCACCATCCACTCCTAAAGAATTTTCCATCCAGAGGCAAAGTAGGTGCCACAGGTTTTACATATGTTAGTGATGCACGATGCTGCTGCCTCACAGGGCTTACTCTGTTCCATGTTGGAAGATGGTAACGTTGCCTCTCTGGTCATCTAGGTCATCTTTTAGTCTGAACTATTTATCATTTGTTCTCTGTCTCTGTTCGCTCAATGTGTTTATCACTTGCCTCTAAATGATTTTGAATTTGAAGGAACTGGGTTTTGTCACATATGATAAATGCAAGGCAAGTGCACTGACAGCTGATGTGTATTGAAATTCTGAGGGTTTGTGGTGATTTTTGTTCCTTTGACATGACCAGTGAGTGACCATTTCACTTGTGTGCCCCATGCACAAGAGATTTTTAACTACCACTGAAACACTGCTCTCTGTGCTTAACACCTTTTTAATCCCATCTGTAAAATGGAGGTAAGATTTTGGACAATAACACAGTATGGTTCTGGATCTTCAGTTCAAAAAGTACTGTAGAAGCCTTGGGCATGGTCAGTATTAGTGTTCTCGTGGCATAGAGACTATGTGATGTTCTGGGATGTCAAACAGCACCTAAGCCTTGGTGCCAGAACCTAGGACTTCATCCTGTTTAGCTGTTGCTCAAATAGGAAGAATGGTAGCGATTTAGGTTTGTGTAGTTACCTTGGGGTCTGTGCAAAGTACTAGCCTGGGTTTGGGTTGATATTCATACCAGCCCATGTCTGGCTGATGGAGAAAGCTGCTCCATAGTGTCAGGTGATACATGTGTGTCTTTGAGGAGCTATGCTTCCAGACAGCCTTACTCATGCAGAAAACTTATCCATTTCTCTCAGGCAATAAGCAGTACCACTAGAAGAATGAGCCCTGTTTGCCTTTAGCAATCAGTTTGTTTCCATTTCTCTAGGGAAAAATTGAAAAAAAAAATATCAACTTAGTCTGTTTCTCTTTCTTTCCCAGCTGTCTCATGTCACTTTTTATCTCTGGCTCAGCCTACCTCTGGAAGCATCCTCTAAATTGTATTGCAGGCAGCAAGATAGGAATCGTACGTTGTCAATAGTCTTCAGTTCATTTGCTTCTTCTGTCACTGGGGAACACAAGTCATGAATGGCCTCACGCAACTGTGTCTGTGCTTTCATAAGCCCTGTTATTCACTTGTTATTCTGAGTCATTTGATGAAGACTCTGACTCATCTTTAGTGGATTTGCTTGTCTGCTCCCTCCTTCCCCTGTTACGCCAGCAGTAACAAAGAGCTGGTGAATGACTTGGCCAGGCTCCCGCAGAGGCAACAAGATGTTTGCAAGACAAGAGGGTCAGACACAGCTACAAGCTTCTCTGCTTCTTCCCTCTGTTAGCACCTGCTGGGACACGTTTTGGCAAATGCCAGATGGAGGAAGGGGTGATAGATGGGAGGAACGTGAGTTTCCTTCTCCCTTTGTAATAGCGACCTGTGGTGCTGCTGCAGTTGGTGATGTGTTGTCCTGTTTGGCGCAGATGTGTGGATGTGAACGATGTCTCTATACCCTATTCAGCTTCATGACCACACGCTTATAATTACATCGGCAGCGTTAGAATAAATGTACGTGTCTATGCAGAAGTAAAAAAACTGAGATGAGATTAGCCCTGCCAAGGTGGGTTTCCCCCCCTGTGCTGATGTTACTAATCATAGTAAACCTTTTTCCACTCCCAGTATTGGTCAGTAGAGTTACAGAAGACTTGGAGTCCAGTTCCCCCAAATTTAGCCCTTTTTGTGCATCATTGTTTGAGGACACCGGTCAATTTAAAACCAAATATTTTTTACCTTTCAACATCTCCGTCCTTTAAGCAGGACTGTAGGATTTAAGTGTGGGTCCTAAATGACACTGCCAATTTGGGACTGGTTGTTTTGATGCTGCTAAAGCACTATATATGTCTTGGAGGCTAAAAAGAGCATGCAAATGATTTCTCTGCTTCTTGACCTAGAAATTAGGCAGTGTACCTGTGCTGTACTCCACAGTGGCCTCATGAGCGAAGCAAAAACGAAGAACCTGTTCTTTGTCTCTGCATGGTACTCCAGGTCTGTAGAGTACCTGTTATGGCATAGAAAATACCCGCTGGAGCACTTTTGGTTTCTCCTGGTGGAATTTGCAGACCTGCTGGCATCTTGCCCTGGTTTGGGCTGGGTGGTCCAGTGAGGGTGCCTGAGTATCAGTGATCCCAGACTTCCAGGGTCTGTGCATTGGCTGTGTCTGGTGGATGAGTTTTCCTGAAGTCAGAGATGCCGTTGCTTCTGCAGGCCCCGGGCTAGTTTGCTTCTCGCACTGAGGGATCCAGGTACTCAGGCAGCAGCTCTTTCTGTATGGGGCTGGCTGGTAACTGTGGTGAACGAGCTCCTCAGGGGAACTTGAGTTTAGCAGTTGTAGAAGAGAAATGGAGCAAAAGAGAAGAATAGGTAAGCCTGACTAAAAGGGAGGAAAAGCGGATCACCTGAGACCAAGGGAGAACAGGGATCATCACTTCGGCACAAAGGCAACTTCATTTGAAATAGAAAAGTCATCGCCAAACACTTCCTGACACTCCCTGTCACCTATCTTGTTCCTAAGTTGAAAATTAGTGTTACTGTTAGTGAAGACTTTGTAAATGGATGTTTCTCATAGTAAAAAGGAGGTGCTGTTCTACATGATAAAGAATTCATTACATCTCATACTGAAAGCTAAGGATAGCCATCATGCTTATTTCTGGATTACTGATATTACTATGAAGAGGAATAAGAGCCATGTATCTCTCTTGCAGGTCTAAGTGCCTTTCTGAGTAGTTGCTGCCACCCACATAGATTTTAACATGTTTCCTGGAGAAAGTCCCTCTCTGGGACTTGCATTCCTGGCAGCCCTTGGAATTTGTGATTTGGTGGTCACTTTTCCCTTCCTACACAACAGCTTTTTGTGTGTTATTAGTCATCAAAGACTCCAATGAAAGTCAAAGTGAATTTTACACCTACAGCAGCACCTTCTCACAGTTACTGAGGCGGGGGAATATCATGCCATTCTAGGAATCCAGTTCTGATCATAATAACACCAAGATAAATTTGGAATAGTGTCATTGCTAACAAAGATGTTAATGCAGAATAAAGAGGATAAACCTATATGTAACTTTTTTTTAATTGGAGCATTTCTTCATCCGTACACTTTGTGGTACTTTCTAATGAAGAAAAGTACCTGCTTATTTTGGGCATAAATCCTAAGGATTCTAGAAAACAGCTATATCCAAAATTAAACTAAATCAACTACTTCAACTAGCCAAGCTTTCTGAATAGCAAGACATAAACAAATTGATATTAGAAAATATTTTAATCAAAAGACTTCAGAGACATGACTTTTCTTCCATAGAAATCTTGTAGATTCATTTCTGAATGCCTCTTGTCTATTGTACGGCAGAGATTTATATCTGTTGTAAGAAGCATCTTCAGAACAAATGCTTTGAAAATTTTCTTCAGTAGTGCAGTAATTCTACTTCAAATTCAATATTGCATCTTTACCAATATATGACTTCTGTAAATTGTCAAACTCTTAAATTCTTATTGCAGTGAAAATGTAGTAAGTGGAGTAGAGAAATATGACTAAACATTGTCTATTATACTCTCGAAATTTTGGTTAATCCTTCATTTTTCCCTATATCTCATATCGAATTAATCTGAAAAAGCATTCTAGGACTAACTCATATGTGAAATGTATATGTGTGCAACCTTGGGGTCATTTTTCTTAATCTTAAGGTACATGTTAGGCATAAACCCCTTTAATATTACCTGTTACCTGTATTTGCAGTCTCTTGGTGTCTGAGGCAGAGGGCTGTCTATAACACAGAATATTTCTGGTTTTACCGCTGTATATTTATGACACATTAATCTTCCTTGGGCCTGCCCGTAGACTAGAATACCAGTTTGTATCTTAAGGTCCAGCTACTGTACCTTTGGTTTATCTGTGGATGATTATTGAAATCAGAAGTGCCTGATAAATGATACAAGTGAGCCAGCTGAGAATTTAGAAATTAATTTCAGAAGCTGCTGCTACAAACCACTTCCTATCAAATATCATGAAATAATAATGGCCCTAATGCTATTCTGAACTGTCTGGCTGAACTTTGACATAAAGCATGGAAATGACATCTAATGAATTAAGGCAATCATTAACCTAAATGTCTCTGTGATACTCCTATCTGACCTCTCATTTAACTAAATAGATATGCACATTGTTTCCCATGATAGTTCTCTTCCTGCAAGTATTCATAGGCTATGTCTGTAAAAAGCTTTTCAAATATGCTGATTTTATGTAACCTTCTGAAATACCTTAATCCCTGTGAATCTCCAGGTTGTATGATGTTTCAAACATTATAGTTGGCAGATTCAGTGCTGTACCAAGTGCAATCAATCCACCTTTCTCTCAAAAGTTTTCAGTGGCTTCGGAAGTTTCAAAAGGGCCTTCAAAAAACATCTGAAAGAAGACTTCTTTTTGCATTATCACAGTGAGGTACATGCTACCTGTGAGATACACAGGAGAGGGGAGGCCGCTTTTCCTTGGTACCAAGCTCTGTAGGCATAGCTCACAAAGTGAAGTGGTACCCAGATCTTCCACCTGCAGACTAAAAAAGAGGCAAGAGCATCCAGGGAGCTGTGAGAGATCACAGTGCAGGCTGCTACTTCTGCAGTGAAATGCTGCCTGAGCCCAGGCAGGTGGGGCTTGTTTGGGGCAAGCCTCAGGGGGACAGTCATAGCCACAAGCTGAAAGTTCATTTAATTGAAGTCAAGGCCAGCTGAGGACCTTGGATGACTTCAGCTGTTTCTTCCTGTTCAGCCAGAACAGGCCACTTGCAGGCAGTCTGAGTCCCTGCATCCAGCTATACAGCTAAAGAGAGGTGATGAACTATCAGTTTTCTGGCCGTGAGAAAAATTAATTTCTCCAGGTAGGAGAAATTGGGTATAAGGGCCCAAAAGATCTGTTTGCGAAGGAAGGATTTATGGGCAGTGTATAGCAAAACTCCAACGTGCTGCTTGTATTTTCTTCATTTAATCATCACAGTCCTTTCTCTTTTACATTTTATTTTCCTACCTTAAAAAAATTAATCTGTCAAAATCCGTAGGATCCTAGGGGTATATGATGTAAATGTTTTGGTGGTTCATGTCAGACTATGTAATAACATAAATGTGGTAGCTTGTCTGAGAGAATATAGTGGCAGTGTAAGTATCTTTTATGGTTATTTGGTGTGTTTACACCACCAGTTTGTTTCACTTGTTACTAGAAAAAAGGAGAAAATCCTTGAATATGGGGGGGTTTTAGAGGAGCAAAACTAATATCCTGAAACTTGCTGAACTTGGGTTTCATTTGTGTTTTAGGCCACATTGAATAGCCGGCTTATGCGTAGTGGTGTTATCCCAGTGCATTTTGGGACTGAATAATTTGGAGAGGCCCAGGTTGTTGCTATTAAGTTGAAATATAAAGTATAGGAGATAGTAAGGAGGGGGAAAAAATAAAGGTATTTCTTAACACCTGGTTTCACCTGCTAGGCTGCACATTGGAGTCCACTCAGGAAATCACAAGTGACATTTACACAGAAAAGAGACCAAGTATTTACCCAGCCAGAGTCAAACTTAATATGGAGCTACTCACACCCATGGCTGGTTTGGAAGGAACAGCTGGATGTAACCTATGTTCAGCTGCATTAAAAATAATGACAGAGTGTGTGTCCTGCTGTAGTAACTGGCACTGTGCACTCAATTTTTTATTTTTCTTTTCTTCTTACTCCATTCCCAAATTGCTAATTAGAGTCAACAAATTGGCTGTAGAATACAAGACATCATGCAGTCTGCCAAAAGGAGTGGCTGGCATCCGTACAAATTGGGTTATGATGTGTTTGAAGACTTAATGTTGAAAAAAGCTTTCAATAGTCTCTTCATCCTCCATGTCCTCCTACTGAAGTGACTCAACTCCAAAGGCAGCAATGTATTGCTCCCTTACTATCAGAGGTTTGGTTAACAGAAATTATCTTCCCCGTGAAGAAACGTGGTCCTCTACCAATTGAGTTTCGTTGTTGTGCTAAGTAAACCAGTAAGTGCGTACCCTGAGTGATGGGTAATTTGGACATAACCAAAATGAAGTGTTGTGATAATGGCTGCACTAGTTTGGCTTGGCAAACGAAGTCTTGAATGTGAGACTTCTGTAGCTCCGAATCAGCCTATATAGGCCTACTACAGTCCTATGGTGCTGTACAGCAAATGCATGTGTGTTGTGCCATGTGGCTGTGTGCTCCCTCCCTATGACTTGTAGCGTAGGTATGGGTGTGTGGAACAAGTTAGAGTGTTTATAGTGAAGACTGATATTCCAATCTCATTCTGTACTGTATGGCCCAATATGTCAGTGTCTGTGCCATCACTTGCTTTTTCTTAGTGGCCTTGATCTCCTCGTATCCCCATGTATTGACCAACGACTTACAGTGGCCAATTTGTTCTGAATTTCCATGTGATTATGAAGGTTAAATCGGAGCCCTCACGGTAATTTTCCAAGTATGTTTTTACTGGTACAGTGGAATATGCATTTGGCTGTCAAGGATATGCAACAATTTGTGCATTTGTTATTTTTTAATAGGATCGAAGACTTTTATGAAAGCTTTTACCCAAAATAACGTGCTACAGGGGGATTCAGAGGTGACACTGGATCCGAAGGTGATATCGAGGGATGAATCAATTCCCTTTTCTTCTGCAATCTCCTGCTTTATGGAGCTTTCAATTAGCCTATATTCCTATAGCTTTCAATAAGCCAAAACTTGGAGTGATGATCTTGTTGATAAAACACAAGGAATGTAACTAAAAACGTTCAGCTAGGCTGACCTGACTTCTGCTACTGAGATGTCTCAGTAAATGTGGAGCATTTTTGATCATACTGGTCAAAAATATTTCTAAAATATGTTTACCTGTTGATAGTTGCACTCTTGAGCAATGATGGGGTTTTCTGTAGGAGGCAACCTGAGAAACTGTGAAGAAGCCTGTAGGTGTGGGCATGTAGGTTTTTGTGTCATCCCAGATCCTTTGAGAATAAAGCTAGCATTGGAGCCATGGGGAGTGCAGGCTTGCACAAAGGGATTTGTACAGCAGGAGCTGGCTGAGATATATGATATGCATTTGTGGTTCATTGGCTGTAAAATGTGAATGTCTTATTTCTCTCATACATTTCTGAGCAAAACAGCGTAGCTGTTGCGGTAAAAGCAGCGCTAAATAGGCGTAATGCAGATGATCGCTTTTCAAGATTTGCATCTGTTGTCATGTAGTCAGCCGTTTATAATTCTTGCCGTATATCTTAACAAGACAATCTGCAAAATCCTTGGCTACAGGCTGTTTCCGAGTTCAGATATGCTGGCTTGTCTCATGGATTTGGAAGAGGATTGCACGGATTGTCACACTGCTTTATTCGACCCTTTGATCTCACTCACAGTTCTTCATGCATGAAGATTTTGAGAGTGTTGGTTTCCTTTTCTCTTCAACACAAGTGTTTAATCTAAAATATTTGATTTGAACAAATTGCAGAGGTGAAAATGGAGCTTTAAGACAAATGCCTCAGAAGAGGAGAGGGGTCGAAAACACAGGCTTTAGAGTCAAGATATCTGAATTCCTTTCTCAACATGCTAGATTTCAAAAGTAACTGGAAGCGAGTCTTTTGGCACCTCAGTTTTTCACCTGTAGAATGGATTTAAAGGCTGTTTCTTTTATTTCCTTGTTGAGACTTCAGTCAGTTGCCTTTCAAAGATTCTAATTGCTTTAGGATAATGGCATTATTGTCAATGAGCCAGTGAGTTTTAAATAACTGTGATATATGGTATATACTTACTGATTGTAAAGAGTAGTAAAATCCATGTA
Source organism: Caloenas nicobarica (assembly GCF_036013445.1). Lineage (NCBI taxonomy): Eukaryota > Metazoa > Chordata > Aves > Columbiformes > Columbidae > Caloenas > Caloenas nicobarica. The sequence continues at coordinate 48,884,305 of NC_088246.1, read as the reverse complement.
AAAATGAAGCATGAAATAGGATGTGTAAAATAGTTTTATTAGCTTCTTTATCTACTATAGTAATATGGTACTTTGTCCCTTAAAGAGTTAATCTGTCAAAATATTAGGAGATGGATCATAGATTGTATCACAGGATTTGATAGTTGACTCTGATATGAAAAATACTTCTGTTACTCTTTATTAAAGAAGTTCTTGGTTTTAACTCTGTTTCTAGACTTTTTCTGGAAAATCTCTTTTTGCTGCCTGTGACTTTATTTAAGGTGTACTCAATAAATAATCCTATCGTTGCAGCTTGCAAAGTATTTAATGTTACCATCTCAGGTTGTCTTGTTTAACTAATATTGTAGATAGATTAGATGTATAAAATCCAAAAATTTTAAAGTAGTAGTACTAACCTATCATTTTTCAAGGTATGATTCATCATAGAAGTGAAATATCCGTTAATGTAGATCCTTTTATTATTTTCCTTAATATGATGAACATAAGTAAATACTCTTAATGCTTTATATTGGTACAATCTCTTACTTTTGGGGACTGGGAGAGAAGAACAATTTTTTTTTTTCTTGTTTTGAACCTCAAGTCAGGGTGGGGTTTTTTTGCCTTTTTTGTTTGGTTGGTTGGTTGGTTGGGTTTTGTTGTTGGTGGTTGGTTGGTTTCCCTCCTTCCCTGGTATTTCTACCCCTGGAGTGTCTAATCCTTTTCAAAAATGAACTTCTGAAGAAAACGACAGAGTATTTTTTTAAGGGAAGTTCATCATAACTAAAAGAAAAGTTGAGGGTAAACACCCTTGAGTAGTCAGTATGCATTTTTGTTTCATATCTAGGAGAGATAATTGCTTTTATTGTTCTACTTTCCATTACACAGTTACCAGATTGAGTCTAACTCCATATAGACAAATCTGTCTTCTTGGAGACTAATCTGTTCTGCGTCTCAATTATATGATTATTTTAATATTTTTCCGGATTCAAAATAATTTTAATCTTATTTTAGTTGAAAATATGTTTGCACTATCCATAACACTATCCTTAGAAAATTGTCATTAAATTATTTTCCCGGGCTATATATGTAATGGAAATGACTTTAGCACCTGTGTTGTCTTTGTAACAGGGTAAATACAGAATTGCACAGGGTATGTGATAATATTTTAACATTATATGTAATAGGTGTTTTTCATATCCCTGGATCTGCTGGACGAGGACTGGTGATTTGTTGTAGTATGACCTCCTAAAAGAAGGTCAGTACATTAATGGAGCAGCATATACATGGAGGACATTCTTAATGCACTGCCTTCTGCCTACCTGCCCCAGGACTCTCCAAATTTATTTTCAGCAATGCAAGTGAATAATTTATCCCACCTTCATGTTTTCCTAAGGAAAACAAAGAACAGAGAAAAAAGAATGGCAAGAAAAAGTTGCAGGCCCAGCACGAGAATTATTTACAGCCCTCTGACAGAAGTCCTGTGTATGCGCAGAGAGAAAGAACATTTTAATTTGGTCTTTAAGGCTTCCAGTTTAGATGTACAGAAGGAGGGACAGACAGACACACACTTCTGTGTCCGATCCACACAGGCTCAGCAGTCATTTGGCAGCCCACACCACAAGCCGTATTAGCAGCCAGCAGTTCACAGCAGAACCAGCCTGCTCAGCTGGAAATCCCAGTAGCTTCCTCAAAATGCTGTCAAGTTTCTCTTTTTTTTTTGGGGGGGGGGAGGGGTTCTGCTTGAGAAGAGACCTACATTCCCTCCCCTTTGGTGAGAGATGAGAGTAAGAGATGTCTCAGAAATGACAAGTAGCTTATGTTGGCCTCGTTCTTTCCCTGTGGTTGCCACACGCAGGAGGGATGTCTGAGTAAAGATGTCTCCTGTTATTGCAATGGGACCTTCTCTGCCACTGTCAGGTGAAACTACAAGAGGGTTTGTATGCAGCAGGTCTGCATGAAATCCCTTTATTCATAGAATCATTTTGGTTGGAAGAGACCCTCAAAATTATCAAGTCCAACCATAACCTGATTTTGGCACTAAACCATGTCCCTAAAAACCTCTTCTACGTGTGTTGTAAACACTTCCAGGGATGGTGACTCAGCCACCTCCCTGGGCAGCCTGTTTCAGTGCTTCACAACCCTTTCTGTGAAGAAATTTTTCCTAATATCCAATCTAAACCTCCCCTGGCACAACTTGAGGCCATTTCCTCTCATCCTATCACTTGCTACTTGGGAGAAGAGACCAACACCCTTCATGCTACAACCTCTTTTCAGGTAGTTGTAGACAGCAGTAAGGTCTCCTCTCAGCCTCCTTTTCTCCAGGCTAAACAGCCCCAGTTCCTCAGCTGCTCCTCATCAGACTTGTGCTCCAGGCCCCTCATCAGCTTTGTTGCCCTTCTCTGAACTCTCTCCAGCACCTCAATGTCTTTCTTGTCATGAGGGGCTCAAAACTGAACACAGTATTTGAGGTGGGGCCTCACCAGTGCCGAGTACGGTGGCACAATCACTTCTCTAGTCCTGCTGGATGCTGTTGGCCTTTTTGGCCACCTGGGCACACTGCTGGCTCATGTTCAGCTGCCTGTTGACTAGCACCCCCAGGTCTTTTTCCGCCAGGCAGCTTTCCAGCCACTCTTCCCTGAGCCTGTAGCGCTGTCTGGGGTTGTTGTGACCCAAGTGCAGGACCCAGCACTTGGCCTTGTTGAACCTCATGCAATTGGCCTCAGCCCAATGATCCAGCCGGTCCAGACCCCTCTGTATGGCCATCCTACCCTCCAGCAGATCAACACTCCCACCCAACCTGATGTCACTTAGGGCCTAAGCAGCACAGTTGGAAAGATGTTAAATAGAACCTGATTTTCTTATTCTTAAAAAATTGTCTGTCTGGGTTTTCTTTAGCGAAATGTGAAAAGCTGTGGTAGTGATACCTCATGCAAGTAAAGCAGGAAGAGACATCTCAGTCAAGTAACATCCATCCTTTGGCTACCATATTTTCATCCCAGTCAAATGAGTGTTGTGGACGTAGCCAAGAAGCGCTGTGATGTTTGCAGTTGAAAGCCAGCACTGGGACTCAGAGACCCATTGCACACTGTCATCTCAGTGTGTACGACCAGGTAGCTTTGCAGCTCTATTTTCACCCCTTCTGGTCATACGCTATTTCTTCTAGTTCCTTCCATTTATCTTGATTGTTCTTGATCAAACTTGCTGATACCACACACATACACACATATCTTAGCAGAACTGGGTGGCCCTATGAGGAGACCTCTTGCCTTGTGCAGATGAGAATAAGCTTGCCCTGGAGAAGACAGGAGGATTGTGTGGCTTTGAAGGTTTTGTTTCTTAGAGAGGAGAATTTTCCTCTGGACAGCAGATCAATTTTATCCAAGAGCTCTGCGCAGGACCAGTTTTGCGAAACAGCTGTATTTCTCTGACAGTCTGGCTAATCTGTGCTTGCAGGACTGTTTGATTTTTATTATTGTGATACAAGTATTTACAAAAATAGAAGGTTTTTTTCTATTTTTCATTATTCAAATAGCTGAAAATCCATATGAAAAGTACATTTGTATGTGTGCCCAGATGTAGAGCCCCCGTTAGTGAGGCCAGCTGGGATTAAAGTCTCATTTGTATAATTTGTAAAGGCTTTGGAATTTTTCCTGCGGTTTTCAGCTGTAAGCTGGAATTTAGCTTTTGTCAGACTGCTGGACAGCTTGCACAATAAAGCTTCCAACTAAAAATATTTCCTATGCAACAGGGAAAACCCTACCATTTTAAATGCAGTGACTATGAAGTTAGTTTGAAAGAACAAATTATTTTTTAATAAAGAAGAAATTTTTTTTTTAAAAAGGCATGTCTTGTGTGTTTTAAAGGCTTAATCAAAGAGAGCTCCATTCACAAGTAGCACAATATACAGAAGGCTCATTTTCTGCAAAAGCAGAAATAGAATGGTAGGGAACTTAGGAGGCACACGCTGTGTGCACAGGATGCTCAGTTGCACACAGCAGCAGAGAGTACCATTGCACAGCATCAGGTCATTGCACAGCATCAGGTACCCTCACTCAGTCCTTATTTGCCCTTGGTCCGTGCTGGGAAGAGCTGCTGAGGTTCAGTGGTCGACTGAGCTGACCTTCTGGGGCTGGCCAGCTTTTCCCCATCTAGAGCATTTTTCACTGTAATTCGAGGAAATCTCTTTGCTTTAACTGCTGGATGAATATCTGAACCACATCCAGGTAGTTTTGCTATCTGGCGAGTACAGCATCGCTCCCTCTCCCTCCTCCTCCTGTCATGACTGGTGGGTGGCAAGGAAATGCGTTCCCTTCACCTCCCAGCTAGGGACCTGCGTGGGACTTGGATTGGGAGGTGTCATCCTGCTGCTGGATAACTTAAGCTCCTCCAGCTGAACAACATGTTTCTTAAGCTGTTGTGTGGCTTGTGGAGTTGCAAAGCTACAAATACGTGTCATCTCAGAAAGGGGGTGTTGGAGTCACTGTGTGCGCAGCTCCCAGAAGAAAACAGTGCAGCCTACTTCAGCCAACATTGGGCTTGCGGGCTGAGATAACCAGTAGGAAAGACAGGAGCTGAAATCACGTCTCGTCACTCCTCAGCAAAATTTTAAGGCTTTTAGCTTGTTTCGATTGTTTTTTCTTATTTTTTTTCCTTTTCCCTTGCTTTTTATAAATAATCTTGAAATGAGCCCAACTTTCTCTTTGATTTTATGTGGTGATGATTCCTCTCATCTTTCCTGGCATTTCACAGCTATTTGTTCACAGCTTTCTCCCGATACAACAGAAACAGACCTTAAAGTGGAGGTTTGTTGTCTTTTTGGTGTTCTTGAGCTCTATATTAAAAGCCCTGCGTATTTTTCTAATCAGGATTACAGAATTAATTTGCATGGTTTATCCTCTGGTATTTTTTTCTGATGGAGCACAGTTTGTATCTCTTTTGTGAAAATTTTTATGCTTCATCGACCTCACTTTTTTGTTGTTCAGTTGTTTTTCAAGAATCTGTGGATTAAAAATGAAGTTCGCAGAAGGAAAAGCCTTCACTTAGGTAAATTGAATAACTAATCAAAGTGGCTTTATCTTCTGTTGTTTTATTTAGTGTCTGCTATGGTAATGGAAAACATTTCTCATCTGGGTGAATGGTGCATTTATTCGTAGCCATTTATGTTCACTTGTATTTTGACTGAAAATACTTCTTTTTCATTAACACAAATGCAAAGTTCAATGACAAAATGTTCCCGAGAGTGTTTTAATGTTGCTGTCTCCATTCTGAAGATTGTTTACATGAGGTTTCTATATGAATTTTGTTTCACTTCAGTGGGTAGTTGCCAAGGATAAATTCATAGTAATAGCACAGCAGGAAAAGAATGCCTCTCCAATTGAGAATTTATTAATATCTCTTGCTGTTATTGTTTCTGAAGAAAAACAGCAGGATGTATTCATTTTGAAGGTACTTTCAGTGTGGATTTTTGTTCTTTTTGCCTGTTTTATTTCAGAAATCTGAGGGGAAAAAAAAAGCATTGATGTATTGTAGCAAGTAGAAACAAATATGACAGTAAAAGACAGTATATTTGTGTTCAGTGTAGCTGTAATAACTTGCTTTGATTCACATTTATTTGCATCTCACTTTAGCATGTTGTCTGCTTGTGAATGTCATAAATTTACTAATGATGCAGTATCAATGAATTCTTATGATTTGCCTGAAAAAATATCTAGTACAGGATTACTAGGATATGGAATTTCTTTCCTTTGAAAAATATTGAGATTTCTGGGGGAAAGGGTTTCAGATAAAGTGAAATATTTCTTTTTGCTTAAGGGGGAAAGATTTTTTTCAGTGATAATATTTATATGTTTACAATTTTATGTCATAAAATAAATCCTCTAGGTTGGATGTGGCTTTGAGCAATGCGGTGTAGTGGAAGGTGTCCCTGCCCATGGCAAGGGGGTTGGAACTAGGTGATCTTCAAGGTCCCTTCCAACCCAAACCATTCTATGATTCTATGATGTACATGAATGTATCCTGTAATTTAAAATACCTTCATAAAAAGCACTTTGAAGTGAGCATGTGGTGTGTTTCATTTTGGCAATACCTGACTGCTCCAGCTTTTACACAGGCGTTTGGATTTGGACTTGTTTCGATTTGGTTTCAAATACCCAATGGCTGTGTATTTGATTTTCATCTGGGTTGACCAGTAGTATTAATCTGCTGCATAAAGATGATAATTTTAATGAAAAGAAAATACTTGGCAGTGTGGTGGGGAGGTGGTTTCCAGGCATTGAATGAAGCATCTAGAAGCACTGAGAAAAGAAGATAAGTGCTTGGGCCCCTTTTACACCATTGGTATGAGGACTGCAGACCGTTTTTGGCCACTGAATGATCCACAGTGGCTGCAGTAACATCTGGGGCTTGTTACAGACCAACCTAGCAATGAAAGCAGGTGTGAAGTGAAGAGGGATGGGCTTTTTGTGCAGGTGCGGGTAGAAGTGGTGTAAACATGACCATAAGGCTTCTTCTGAATGACAGGCTTCGTGGTTTTCTTATCCAGTACAGTTATTTGCTGGCTGATAAGAAGGTGTAACAGCTGAGTGCCTGGATTTCTCCCACAAAAATGACATTTTAGCCCAATGGCATATCTGCCAGCAAGTGAGGAGATACGCTTTAGACCTTATTTATGCAAGCGGCATCTGTGCAATTGTCCGTCAAAAGAAAAGGTGGAGTGAAAATATCCTTGACTTAGTTCAACAGGATTTTTCTTTTTGAAAAGCTGGCAGTTTCTGCAGTGAAAGTCTCACCAAGGCTTTGATGGATGTGTTACTCAGAGTGTTGCACAACCCTGACTCAGTATCACCATGGCATATCTGGTGCTTTCAGTGGGATCTCATCCATAGGGTCTGTGCTGTGACAAATCATATCCCAACAGTTACATTTGGCTTTCTTGAAAGAGTCCTGGTAAGGCCTCAAATTACCAGTCCTGGAATGTGTATTTAAAAAAAGATACAGACTGCTTTTTTTCTCTTTGTCTCAGGAAAAAAACCAGAATGATCAGATGGCTAGAAAACATGACCTGGGATGAAACAGGATTCTCTAACCTTAGAAGAAAAAGAGCAAACATCTTAAACTGTCTTGTTTAAATAGAAACAAGGAAGATTCAGCTTAAATGTTAGGAAAACCTTTCAACATTAGGATAGGAAAACACCAGAATGGATGGCTGAGGGAGCTCTGCAGCACTGGGAGTCGTTAAGAACAGCCTAGTTGTGTATCTGCTGGGAGTGATCTAAGTGTTGTGCATCGTGGGAGGGGGGCAAGGGGAACACCTATGCGATCCGCTTTCTTTCTTGGCCTGAGGCTCTGCCAAAGTGGCTTGAAAGCAGCAGTAACCTGCACTGCAAGCTCTCTGCAAGCTCCCCTGCAATGCAGCCTTTTGAACTTAAGTTCGGAAGTCAGCTCTGAATAAATAAGCATCAGTCACTGATGCTCACTTCACAAAGCAAAAATGGAGAAAGAATGTTCACTAACGGCTGTGAGACATGGCAAACATCCTTATAAACATGTCGTTATGGCAAAAGCTTATTAGCTTTTGCTGAGATACTGTCAGGAGCTGTATGGGACATGGTTTCTCACATCTTTTACTGCTGGTAGATGCCTGAGGAGAGGCCCTGCCCCTTCTTAGGTCATTACTTTAACTGCTGTTAACTCTCCACAGTGGTGATTTCACCCCTGGTGTTTACAGTCAGCTAAATTACAGTGGAGCATGGGTTTGAAAACCCTCTTCTTTTCAAAAACTGACTTTTATAACTGCTGTAAAATCCATGTTTTCACTTGAGTTACTATAAAACACAACATGCTTCCTGGAGGCAGCACTTTGGCTTAATATGCCAAGTATGCATTTATTTGTGAGCCAGGGATTCCTGACATACAACCTCGCAGGGAAAACAGAGGGCAAAATTGCTCACTTAAATGCTGACATGTTCTACTCTTATTTGTGATTTCCTGCTGGAGGTCCAAACTGTAACTCCATTTATATCTGATATTGTCTCAATGTTTTCCTCATCTGCTGCGGGACATTTACCCTCTATGAGGAACAGACCTGAAAGTGGTCTTCACCAAACCTGCACTCACCGCCTTCATTCACAAACCAGAATGATGGCTCTGTGTCGAAGTTAAGCCTAAACACTTTTTTTACCCTGACCATTTTCATATGAGAAGATTGACTTGCGATGATGGGCAAAACACTGAACCTGACCTACCTTCAGCCACCATTTGTTCTAATCTTATATTTTGCTGAAATCTGAAAGGGAGGTGTCTTGTTGCATGCAGTAAGCCTTTGTCAAAGGAACCTCTTCAGTTCTGGGGAAAAGTAATTGGAAGACTCTAAAATGCAGAGAAAACCCAAATAGCTTCATGGGAAAAGTGGATTAAGTATGCAGATGGCTACCAAAAGGAAGGAGGATGTGGTGATGGAGGAGTATGCACATAATGCTGGGTCAGTGAAAATCTATTGTTAGATGGCAGCACGGGTGGGTATAAAAGGCAAAAGGGTGTAAATCTGAACTGAGGGTGGTATGTCAGGTCTGGCACTTCTCAGAGTCAAGGACATAAGTGTTCTGACTGCATTACAGGAGCCATCAGAGGTACATAACAGGGTTTACAGGCGTGCTTACCTCAGGTCTAGACCTCTTGCGTCTCATGTGCCTGACTTTGGCTGAACTCGTTGGTTCTGGAAGATCAAAATATACCACTGAGCAAACCCAGTCCATAGCCACCAAGTTACTTGTCACTGCACGTGGCCAATGTTTAATGATTCCGTGTAATGTCTGCCAGCAAATGCACACAAACGCTTATCTGCAGTCTAGATGTGATCTCCAAGGAATGCTGTTTTGCTAGTACAGGGGTTACAAATTGCAACTAATATTTCTCTTTTATTTTTCTGTTCTTTTCTTTCTTTTTTCTTTTCTTACTTTTTTCTTTTCCTTTTTTTTATGTAGGGCATCAGTTGGATCTGTTGTTTTCTTGAGAGGGACACCTGTACCTTCCCCATTCTTGTTTCTGAAAAGGCTGTTAGAGGCAGATGTTTTATTTCTGATTTCTTACATACTGATTTCATTCCAGTAATTATATGTTTAAAGAACAGCAATCTCATGGTTTATTTTAATGTAGATTAGATGATCAAGCTACCACAGGGAGTGTGGGTCACAAATGCAGGGAGGTTTAGTTTGGATATTATGGAAAACATCTTCAGGGAAAGGGTTGTCAGACATTGGAACAGGCTGCCCAGGGAAGTGGTGGAGTCACCATCCCTGGAGGTGTGTAAAAGATGTGTAGACATGGTGCTTATGGACATGGTTTAGTGGTGGACTTTGCAGTGCTAGGTTAATGGTTGAACTCAATGATCTTGAAGGGGTTTGGTTTTTTTTTCCCAACCAAAATGGATCTATGATTCTACATATGAAACTTGGAAGAGCTAATGGTTTGGTACAACCATTTGTACGCTTGTCAATGTGCCGGTGGAGTTTGTGGCTCTGATTTTGCAGCCAGATTGAGGGGCTAGGGGGAGAGTTTACTGACCTGGCTGTTGGCACGAAGCTACGGAAGAAATGGTGAGATAGAAGTGGAAAACAGACTGAGCTGAAGTCTAGTTTCTGTAAGTGATAAGTTCTTCTGAATTCCTTTCGAAGAAAACTTCTCACAAAGGTAATAGAAAAATGTTATAAAATGCTTCCTTGTAGTTTAACTTGCATTATGAGTAGAGATTAAGGTCATGAACAATAAGTTGGTGCTACCTTAAGAGACTATTTATTGCAGAAGCTTCATACTGCCTTTAGGCCAAATAAAACCTCTCAACATTTTAGAAGCCAAAAAAATTAAATTGGTAAATCAGTTGCTAAACAACCTCCGCTGTATTGAGTAGTGAATACTTGTAGTCATGCATGAGTGGGGTCTTTCACGTGATTTTCTTGTGATCTTCACTAATAATGAGAGAATGGTTTGTGTCCCAAGTCCCCAGCACGGCTGCTGTACTTCTTTTCTTGGGAGAAGGCTAAAAATTGAGTATTTGTGTGCTGCAGGTGAGAAGTGTACTGAAAACCACTTGTAAAGGTTTCGAATGGGCTTATCCATTGCTTTTACGGTGCTTCTTGATTAAGGCAAACACATTGCTGCACTAAGTAAAAGACAGAGGCTTTATAATACTCATTCATGTTTTAATGTTATTAAACCAAAAGCGTCTGCCTAACTTTCACACTTCCTAGTAAGGCAGAATTTTAAAATCACAGTATTCCCCTCTGCCAAAAACACATAAAAATGCAACTCAATTCCATGGCAATATTATATAACATAAATGCTGGTTTTAGCATTTCAGGCTATTAAGCAATAAAGACACAGCAGTCTTTATGGCACAGAGAGAGAAACGGCTTCAACCATTCCCCCTTCTTTAAAATGCATACAACTTATTCCTTGAGTGTGAACTTTCATTTTATGGAGAGATCTTGCACACTTTCTATTAGATGTAATAAGGAAAGTGTTTCATTTTAGCAATTTAATGCTAGCTCTGTCAGAGTATTTCGTTATTCTGGACTTATGGACTGCTTTTGCAGAATACAGCTTTAAAATGCAGGTCAACATTAAAGGATTTTGATATAAAGCGAAAATGCTCTTACTTCTCTTTTGAGTGGATTCTTTATTTTCATATCTATAAAAGAAATACTCTCTTCTCCAAATCCTTTCTCCCCAGGAAGAATCTGCAGGGACATTGTGACTTACTTGAATGTTAAGAGGCTGAAAAGCTTTAGAGGAGGCATTGTAATCTGCTATAAAATGTGTGCAGGACAGAGGCATAGATTTGGAGTCAGTAGCTCTCCAACACATAGGAGAGAAACATGAGATGATTAGATTACTCGCAAAATGTTAATCCTGCAGTAACGAGGAATTTAAAAAAAAAAATCCCAGTCCTTGGGTTTATACCAAATAAGCTAGTGCAAAGAGGCAAGCATCTCTTCTTTCATTGTTGCTTTGAGATATATAATCTCCTATCCTTTTGACTCTACCAAAATTCACATACGGAAAATGTTATCATTACAAATACGAAGTCGATCTCTAAAACTCTGTTCGTTGCAAAGCAATGTCTCGCCTCATTAAAAAATCAGTGCTGTTCGCTTTCTGTTTATGCAGAAACAGTGTTGACCAGACCCAAAGAAACATGGTAAGATGGGGAAAAAGATGGGGAAGCAGACTTGCAATAGGTCTCACCTCTCATTTTTCCCAAGTTGCCAGGTCAGCATTCATAACTGGCTATCTCAACTCATACAGTTTGTGCGATGACATGAGTGACTTTCTGCTTTTGATACCTTATCACTCAGTCTGAATATTAAGAACTGGGTCTGCTTGGCTTCCAAGAAGATGACAAGTTTTGAGCCAGTGGAGCTGAGGTTACCTGGTAAATGTGCTAAGGTAGTTGGTGGGGTCTTGAAAACACTAAAGCAACATATCTGAGGATTCCCAGTGCGGTGAGTCTGCCAGCGGTAATAGTGCTATGATAATTATTTTGTGGGCAGTGTGGAGAACACTGTGTTTACTGGCAGAAGAGCATCCTTCCTGGCCAATAACCTCCTGCTTCCAACCCAGTCATGCAGACTTAGTTTTATCCATCACAACAATTGTGGCTCCATGCTATTGACTGAAATCTCACACTCCCAGCCTCTGTAGAAACTCAGTGGACAGAAGTGAATCAAATTCAGCAAGCAGAAGACATAGTGTTTGTTCCTTTCTGATACAGTTTCCATGAGAGCAAAGGGTTCCAGCCCACAAAGAAGGCAGGTGTCTAACAACAGTGAAGAATTGCAGGTTTGAGGGAGAAATTTGCCTCCATTCACAGATTCGTCACTGTGCCAGCAGCCAAGCCCTGGTCAGTGGGTCAGGACTTGGACAGGCATCATAACAGATTTCTTGGTGGCAACTTTATAGGCATTCAAAAATCTTCTGCTTCACAGACAGACTTAGGCATGCTTCCCATTGCTCGTGCTCTATCACCAGCCACTTGTGCTTCATGAGATGTCAGTCATCTGTGCAGTGTGTATAAGGACATTTTCCAGAAAAAAAGGATTTTTGCCCTTGTCACATGTTAGTGATATTTGTAGAATGGTGAATATTGGAACTACTCAGCTTTCTGGGAACCATGGTTAGGCTTGGGATATTACTGTGCAAACAGACAGTAAAGGACTAATATTCTTACATTATCTGTAAACATCTCTCCTGCATCTAATTGCTGACACAGCATACAGAAAAAATATGCTGCTTTTCCATTCTGTGCTTTTTCTTGTCTTCAGTAGAGCAGCTAATGTAACTGTAAGAGTTCACAGTTTCAATACGATAGGCCTCATTGATTTTTATTTTTAATTTCCCACTGCTGATGTTTGCTACTAAACACTTTCCAGTGGTGACAGAGAAGTGGACTATATCATGATGTTCTTCTTTACATGAAGTGGATATTCAGTTTCAGCAACATACTGAAACTCAAAAAAATCTGGAGCTAAACTGGAAGCATTTAGTTGAAACCTCAGGCTCAGCTTATTTTTTTTGTTATTGAGTTTCTCCCAAGGTTCAGTACCCAGTGAGAACCACATTGCTAGCCTCTCAATAAGTGAGATTTTATTTGCGTATGAAATGGTGTGTGTTAAACAAAAATTGTGGATTGTCACTTGCTTTGCACTTTATAAAGAAAAGTCCAGAGTCCCTGAAGGAAAATCTAAAGGTTACAGTGGGGCTTTAATTTTATTTTGGTTTTCACCCATGACCTCAGTTTTAAAAAACCAATTAGGCTTTGTTTACTCTAATGGTTTCCCCAGATATAATAAAAGCAGTGATATATTTTTATGACAGTGTTTGGGGTTTTTTTTTGCGGTGCACTAATGGGCTAATGTTCTTACCCTATCTGTAAATCTGTGTAAATAGGGGCTATTTTTAAAACCTTCCTGTGCTGCTCAAAAGCTTGTTTATATTTTTCAGAAGTGTTGGCATTTTAGTGTAAAAGACAAGAGCACCTCCCCTGGTAGTCGCAAACCCAAATAAAAGGTTGAGTACTGGGAAGCAGATATTTGCTTATGGGTTACCTTTTTTTTTCCCCCTCAATATACCAGACATGCAAAGTACCAACAGTAAAGAAGTATTCGGAAATTAATATGTTTATGCTCCAAGGCCTAAAATATCCATTTTTGCATAAAAAGGTGGTAAACTGTTTATTTGTTGCAGAGTAATTCCAAATATGTTGTTTATTTTTCTGTTTTAGGCTCCTAAGGACCCAGTCTCTGGACTGGTACTATAATAACGTCAAAAGCCGCTTTAAGTGTTTTGGAAGTGCCAAAGTTCTGAAGAACTTATACAGGAAGCATAGACTGGAGAGTGGAGTTTGTCCTGATGTAGTAGGTAAGGACAGCTGTGTTGATTTCTTATTAGCTTATATACAAGCTGAGACAATGGAAGTTCTGAGATGATTTTTAAAAAGTTTTTTAAGGCTATTTAAAAAAAAAAGAAAAAGAAATACCTCAGTGGAGAGAAAAAAGAGGTGAAGTGTCTGGAGAGCTGTTTCAGACTTCAAAGAATATTTAATCTTAATTATGCCAGTGATACAAAAGCACTTTTATCTTCGGCCTATAAAGTAAATTGCAGTAAGTCGCAGCCTGCATTCCAAAATTTTTCACAATTCTGAGTAGTTAATGAATGAGAAAATAGTTCTGCATTCAACATTTAGCCTTGGAGCACATTTTGTGGTGTTTGAAGTAAAACTTGATTAATGTGGGATACATTCAGTATCCAAGCTGACCAAAACTTAGATTGTCCTCACTTAAGAGTTTTGCATGCTCGAGGATCTGAAACTGGCCACATCTTATTTTTGTACTGATGTTGATAAATGGTTAGAAGATGCTGATTGAGTATTAACATCAACCTTTTAGATGAAGAGACAAAAATCTCCCTTAACTATGGTGTTACAATGCATCACCCCATAAGAAGAGTAATTGGAGATTTAAAATAGTGGCGTTTGGTGTCATACTGGTAACTTTAGCAAATTTCTCAAAACACAGCTAGCTGCATGTTTGAAATTTCATTGGTTTTATTGGACCAGATACTTCCCTAATGTAATTCTTTTGAAAGTTGTAAAAAGGCTATATTTTTTCTGTAGTCTTTACTTTGTCTTTGTCTGAAATTATATATTATGATTAGTGGACTGTCTAGTCCTTTGTGAAAATTTTAGGTGTTTCTTATGAATGTTGGCATAAAACCTTCTAGGGGGAAGCAACCTATGCATTAAATTCTGGTTTATTAGTCTTTTTGCTTTCTCTGTATCAAATTCATTTTTTCTAGAGAAGGTTCCTTAACAGTTGAGAACAATATGTATGAAAACAAGAAAATCCATGTCAGTGAGGGCAGAAGTGGGGCAGTGGAATTAAAAACTGTGGGGATGGATCCTTCAGAACTTCACTGTGATGTCTTGTCTTTACTTAAGCCGTAGTCGCGCTGAACTTGTCCTCAGATGGAAGTGTGAACAGTGCAGTGAGGAGCTGCAGTGTCATGTGTGCGCTCTGTGAGACCTTCCTAAGGAAGGCCTTTGAGTCTAAATGTCATCGCTAACTTTCTTCTACTCTCCGTGTGACTATTACATAAACCTTTTGTTCCCTTTGAAGACAAATACTAGTGTACATCTCTGGGCTTTGGCTTATTTATACAGCGTTGCCCTTTAAAATGTAGAATCTATTTCAACCCCAAATGTCATATTAAAGGCAAATTCCCTGTGTTTAACTTCTACCGTGTAAGTTTTATACCTAGTAGCTTCTTTCTCTCTTTTACTATACAAATAGTTTTCTTCATCCAAAACAAACACGAGGTCTTTCCTATAAAAGTACATTTTGTACAAAAGCTGCTGCAATCATGGTTTATACACAAGGTAGGAGGAATGTTCCAGTTATCCCTCTTTGTATGCTGTGCCACTGTATCTTAAGTGAACATTCTAATCTAACAACACCTCTACTTTTAATGGGCACTTCTTATACTAACATGCGGTACTGTCTTTTTTGAGCAGAAGGAGATTTTTTTGAAGGAAGCTTTGAAAATGAAGGAAGCATTTGTGGCAGTGACTCTACATTCTACCGACAGACAGAAGGTATGCTGCTAAAACCTCTTTTGATTAAAACACAGGCCTTATACTTTGAATTACTGGACAAATAGCCTAGAGGGCTGGTAAGTCTTGTCTGCAGATCCAACAATCTTTTAGCCGAAACATTTAGGAAGATACTAAAAATCCTTTCTGTACCATGCTGGAATATTTTGCTTCAGTAGTACAGCTAATACATGCTTATTGTAGTGTGATTTTCTCGATGTTCAGTTTTTGTTACTTCTTTCTGATTCCTTTCGTATGCTCATGTATTTTTTTCACTCCCTTTTTTGTATCCTGTTGGTGTTTGTAGGAAGTTTACAGACTTTCTTCCCATGATTTCTTCCTATTTTGCTGGATTCTAAAATCAGCAGCATAGAAATACTGTGGTTTATTGTATTTATTATTTAAGAAGAGACATAGAAATCAAGACAAATTTCTGTCTTAAGGTTTTTATTTTACTATGTATAATTATGGATTGAGGAAATAAACTTTGTCATGAACAACTCAAGATTTGAATATATGTCCAGAATATAAGTCTGAATTTTGAAGTTAATAATGCAAAATGTATGTATGTATGTATATAAAGAACATGGTGGTTTTATCTTATTCTTCACCTAGGACACAGCATGATGGATACCCTTGCTGTGGCCTTACGTGTTGCAGAGGAAGCAGTGGAAGAAGCTATTTCTAAGGCAGAGACCTACAGTGACAGCCTGGTAACATTTAAAAAAAATGTGTTAATTTAAATAAAACAACTGTTTTTCTTTTAATGTGGATAGTGGTACATGAACAAGTAGATACGGAAGAAGACATAAAGTAGTAGCTGTCTCATGCCATACCTAAAGAAATGGGTGTGTTTTTTATGACTTGTATCCAAGACACATGTTGCATTTCAAAAGGTGATATGCAATATAAGTACCTGTCATTTCTTCCCACAGTGCCAACAGGGCATATGACCCATTTCCTGATCTATACCACTTCTGTGGAAAGTCTGTTTTTATGTGATTATAGCAGCTACAGGTATCTGTTTTCACGCAGGACAAGCAGAACGAGGCTTGTTACTTGCAGGAACACAAGGAGGACCTCATAGAAGAGCTGGCCACAACCATCGTGCAGAAGGTATGGCAAGCATTTTTTCCCTAGCTTGTTTAATAGCCAAAACACAATCTTTTAGCCTGGTGAGCTTCGACCCTGCTAACAGCAAAAAGGATGACACCAATCTAGAAAGTACACAGTAAATGACAAGTTGCAACTTCAACTATCACAATATAGCCTTAATCAGCTACATCAGACAGAGAGATCAATCTATAAATAAACTTAATCCAGTGCCTAAACTGATGGCCTACACCCTTGGAGCTGAGAGGTGCCTCTCCCTCAGGTCTGTGATGTACTTGCTTGGAAGAGGAGACCCCTGCTTGGTGGAATTTTACATCTATACTTCACTTCCCAAAAGGCACAAAGTTTTCCAACATAAAGAAGGGTGGCTCTTGACCACACCAACCCTACAGAACCCTACATCTGCAGTACATGCAAAGAAAACGTCAATAATGAAAACAGTATTCAGTTAATGATGCCATGAGAGAGACACCCAAAAAACCACAGAACCCTTTGTGTGTCTGATTTTGGTGGCTTTTTCCAGAAAGCTCGTTCTTCTCCCTGCAAAGCTCACAGCTGGCACTGATGCAGCACCAAAATGGAGGGCTAGTGGGAATAAATACCCCTTGAGTTTGTCTGAACAGTCTGGAGCCAGGCAGGACAAGCATGAACAGTGTTGTTGAGCTCCCTTGATCAGTGGAGAAAACACTTTGCTAAGTTAGTGAACCCCAAATGAACTAAGCTAATTGCCATATCGGTGTATGGGATCTGACATTTAACAATTTATGGATCACACCACAGAAGAGGAACATCTTGTTTATAAGGCTATCAAGAAAAGCCAGAAAAGCAGCAGCTCAATAGAAAATAACATGCCTTCTTTTTTTAATGGGGATGTTAGAAGATTGACTCTGCTTATCGGGTTTTTGGTAGTCCTGAGCCTGTCTCAGCCAAACTTGGATTGCTACCACTTTTGTCAAAAGCTGCCTAACAAGATATTTTATGCCACAGAATAATATTCTGTAGGTATTTTAAACTGGAGTCAGAAAAGTTGTGGAAATGAAGTGTAGCAGGTTATAATCTGTCAGTGTAGGAAGACAGGTACCCTATATGATCTTCTCTCTCTTAAGACAGTGTAGATTTTCAAAACTAAAAATGGTGCCTAGACACCTAAGACTACTTTGTTTTCACTAGAAGTGTGTCTAGATGCCATAGGAACCTTTGAAATTCCCCTCATATCTAGTATTTTATGTTTCTTTGCAAAATTCTTGTCTGAGCAAATACTTGACAGTTAGATGGTGCTAATGTTTAAAGTGTTACTGCAGGAACAGGTTTCGATGTTTATTTAGTTCATCTCTGATGTTCCTATAGGCAGTGATTATGATTTATTGTATTGACGCTTATGTGCTTGCAAGCAGTATGACTTCAGATGAGAAGAAATGCATACAGGTTGTCAGAATCATCCTTACATGAACTGGAGCTGAAGCAAAGGGAAAGTCAAATCTTCTTCCTTGGCAGTTTGCCTTGAGACAGTTAATGCAGTTTTTCTCCATACAGTTCAGACAGTATTTTCTAAGCACTTTTATTTTCTCCCCTCCCATCACCTGTCCCCCACTTTACAGATTATAAAGAAGCAGAAAAGCAAAGCTGAGCAGGCCGAGGCTGACTTTGAATGGCCACCATCCAGGAGCAGTGGCCTGGCGTCTGTTGCTGTCTCAGATCAGAGCATGCTGACTTTCCCAGGGAGCCGCAGGGGGTCCTACACATTGTGGGTAAGTGGCTTAGCACAACTAGTGATGTTTTCTGCTGCACTAAACTGGAACACTGAGGTAATGGATACAGATACTTACTGCCTGGAACAGTACATAGAGACTTACAGAGAACAAGTATTAAACCTGTTCCTGGTTCAAAAACTGTCACTCAGTTGCATGCTTTCCTCGCACATCATGGGCCATGGCAGTACATCACAGACATTGTGTTGTATTGGTAAGTGTGTTGGGGAGGACTGAGTTTGTGATATGAGCGGTCTTGCTGCTTGATTTGAATGCTAACAGGACTCAATGCCTGAGTGTTTATTCCTTAAAACAGTTTTTATGCTCACTTAGCTTTTATTTGGATTTTTGCTGAATGTCATATTTACTTTTTTTACAATGTTAGATTTTTATAATGGTTTTTTCTCCTTAGCCATCTTAAAGAAAACAGCCACCACCAACAACAAAAAAGTAAACCCAACCATAGAGCACCATTTATGTCTTACTCTAAAGAGTATTTCCTCCTTCTTTTGCTTATTCCTCAGCACAATGTCTTTAACTCCTGCTATAAAGCTGAAGAAAATCTGACAAACTGCATTAGTAAGATTTTAAGAAGAGCAGCAAGGGAAAAGTAGTGAAAATAAGCTATAGGCTTGGATAGGCTGTGTCACAACCAGAGAGGGAAGACAGTGACAGATGAGTTCCAGCGCATTTTGATACAGTGGTTTAAACCGCTGCTCCCAAGTGTCCTGCTGCTGGCACCAGTAACCACCTCTCCCCACTGAGCAGAACCACCAGAATTGAACACGCGCTGTGCCTTAGTTCCCAGCTAAGTTTGCTAGCTGACACTGCCAGTGAAAACAGATTTATGCCGGAGTATAAGACTGTGGGCCAGGATTGCTAAGATCCAGACTCACATTCTTGTACCCCACGTATTTCTAGATTAAAGGAGCAATGCCTTTAAGCTGCTGCTGTTAACCAAGCAATCACAAGTCAGGGTGAGTGTGTTTAAGCACATTGCACTGTAGCTCCTAGGCATGTTGCTTGTGGAACATAAGTGCCAGGAGAGGCACAGTTAATTTTGTGTCTGACTCAGCTGAGATTTCTTTCTGGACTTCAAGGACAGGACCTGGAGGAACATGCAGTTCAAATCCTCAGTTCCTACACCAGAATCCTGTTGTTCTTCTGCATTTGGAGAGTTAAGCTTGAACTCAACACATTTTGAAATTCTGTTCTGAAGTAGCAAGTTTGAGTCCCAGATTTTAGCCAGAGGGAGGCTCAATGGTTTGAGAAATAGTAGGTTTTGTGGAAAATACTGGAGTAGCAGAAATGTCATGCTAAGGTGAGAAAAGCCATGACAAACAGCTTTAAAACTTCTGTAGCCAACAGTCAGTACTAGAGATCCAGATATGTATAGTGCTTTATAAGGACTTTCTACCTCTTTACAGAGTCTTTCATCACCTTTGTCACCATTTGGTCCAATTGTTTTCCCGCAGTGCATTAAGGAACACAAATGAATTTGGCCATCTGGTCTGGATTCTCTCACCCCTCCCATAAATTGTTTCTACCTTTTGGTTCACTAGGGTTGTTTTATTGTTTTGCCATTTGAAGTGCACGTGTTTGATTTTGCTTTGCTTTGAGTAGAGGAGAGCTTTCTTAATATCACGAGACACCCTTGGAAAGGTAGCACAGCTCCAGTTGTTCCCATAGCTAATATAGTTGTGGTTATGTCAGCCTATGAGGCTAGCAGAAATAAAGCCATGGAAGCTCTAACAAAGGGTCTACTGGAAAATGTACTTAAAGGCAATTTGTGCAGAGCAAACGTAGAGCTGTTACAACCTGCTTGACTCTCATCAACAACTGTGGAACAACCGAAAATCCTTTTCCTGAGCTTACTTTGCCTTAATTCAGCTACAAATGGTAAGCATGCATCTATCAGCAGATTTGGAAGACTACACTTCCTCAGTTTCTCCTCTGTATATCATTTGAGAAAGTTACCTTTTCTGCTAAAAGACTTACAATATCTTTTTCTTTCCAAAACAAAACCTAGCTTCTACAGAAGCTGACAGAAAGGCCCTGTGGCCATATGCCATTTCTAGGCAGAGCTCCTTACTCCTTCCCAGGTGGATTTTGGAATTCTTGAGTCCAAGCTTGTAACAGCAAATCCTCATGTGACTTGTGTACACATCCTACCATTGAGCTGTGTTGGCTTAATTTGAGCAGAGATCTGCCTATAATGATAAAACTCCTTTATTATTAACACATGCCACAGCTAACAAGGGAGCTCTGGCAACAGATTTATTAGGGCAGATGTTCCTAGTATATCCAAGGTTTTTTTGTAGATGGATTAGGTGGCCACAACACCACTAAAGAAAGCAAAAAAAAAAGTGCTTTTTTTTTCTGTTAAAGCTACCCAAGTTGACTATTACTGGATTAGAGTAACATATGTGAACCTGTTTCCCAATAAGGATTATTTAAGTAGAGCTTCCTCTGTTTAAGACTTCCTTTGTTACCTGGCAAACAAGTTAGTACTTGAAGCAAGCAGAAGCAGGATATATTAAAAAAAAGGGAAGAAGCAGCATGATGAACAGAAGGACAGACATGCAGAGGAAAGGGAGGTAGGGATATCAAATCTTAAGGCAGTTAAGGATTTTGTAGTTTAGAACTGAAAATTTATGTTAGAGCAAATATTTTTATTTGTCTTCTGTGTAGAAGATAATACATGCAGTTTCACTGTTGCAATAAAGCTAGTAACATACAGTTACCTAGGGCAGTTGCATGCTGTAACACTGGCCTTTAGAAACCCATGTCTACCATTGCATTGCATTTTATTACCAAAGTCACTTGCTAATAACATGGGGGAAG
The DNA here is from genome assembly GCF_036013445.1 of Caloenas nicobarica. NCBI lineage: Eukaryota > Metazoa > Chordata > Aves > Columbiformes > Columbidae > Caloenas > Caloenas nicobarica. The sequence continues at coordinate 48,863,479 of NC_088246.1, read as the reverse complement.
CTGTAACAAGCCCAGGTATGACTCTTTGGCTATACTTGCCAAGCGATTTTTAGTTCAGTGGCAGCTATTTGTGTGCAGATCCTTTGTATCAGCCCGAAACTTCCAGTGGGCTTGGAAAGCCCTGCGTTACCCCCCTACTAAACTGCCTCCTTGCTGTGTGCAGAGGACTTGAGGTGTGTAAGCTAGGGACAGCACAGTGCCCAGAGACTAACTGTGTGAGATCTGCTTGATGGGAGCAAAATCCATGCATGTTAAGGAACTCACGCACACACACACACACACACACACACACACGGTATCTCCTTGAAATATATTATAGATTGTTTAACTGCAGTACTATGGTGTGGTAGTAGCTATGATACTGTCTTTTTCTTTTTTTCCTCTTACATTTTTTTGACATCCTTTGCCCATGCTAAAAATAGTGATACAGGGCTGGGTATTTTATTTCCCTATCTCATAAAAAGAGATGGATGGCACCATCTGTTTCTGATTACCAGTAAGCAAAGGCTGTGCAATGTTGGAATGGGAGGAGTTTAGGGCAATGGGTGGATGCTCCCCTGTTCGCTCAGTCCATTTCCCTCCCATACATCACTGCCAGTGAGAGCAAATGACCAGATGACATATTTTACCCATTTAAACATTGATGGAGTGCAGGCATCCTAGTGTGTTCTAAGTGCTGTATTAGTGGTCTTTATTTTACAGCTGAAAGATCGCATATGTAAACAGAAGCTCATCCATAATTTATAGTATATAAAACAGCTAGGGATATAGGGAAAAGGAGGATTTCATTAAATACACATTACGATGCACCTCAGGGGAGGCAGAAGTTTACTGGTTAAGCTAATTATAAGGTCCACAGTATACTGACAGATTTTTTGGTTTTGTTTTTGGGGTTTTTTGCCTTTGATTTGTTTCAAAGAGAAGGTTCCACAAGCCTGAGGTCCAACACTGCTTTGGAAATCTCCAGAGGTTTTGCAGGTGCTCTACCCCTTTTAGGTTTGTCCCGAGCAAATATTTGAATAAAACCTTTTTGAGGAGGAATCCTGTTTAGCAGTCACACAACACCACAGGAGAACTGCTTCAGATGAGAGAGGCATAGCAGTGTAAGAAGTTGATGCCAGGTGACATGGGTTCTTACCTGTCAACAGCTCTGTGTCAGAAACATCATATTTATATTTAATTAATAAATCCAGCACATCATAGGGAAGATGGAGCTTTTAGTTTTCATACATGAGCTGGAATCAGAAGGTTGCACAGCGTGTGTTGCTGGGACCTACTTCCAGTGAGGCAAGCGTGCATTTATCCAGGAGCCCATCAGCTGGATCCTGATGGGTTCTTTACTGTCTTGTTGCCTTCCAGAAGCAGCCAACTGCAGCACCATCTTCTCTGCACAGACTGGGAAAGAGCAGTACATTTGAGATGGAAAAAATCACTTGGTACTTTTGAAAACAATGGGCCTTTTTTTATGCATACTTATTAGGAGAAGTTCCAGCTTTCTCTACCTACTTTGCAGGTTACAAATCTTGCTGTCATGTGCTGAGTTTGCAGGTGTAACATTGTCTCACTACAGAAGTGATCTGGAGTTACCTGGCAATGTGACACTTCGGCATTTCAGATCAAGATGGCCCTGTCCATAATACTCTGATTAATTTCCCTGCTTCCACTGCAGCAGGACAGAATACAGCTGCTCTTGCAATTCTGACTCAGCAATTAGCACCACTTTTTAAGGTTTCAGGTGGCTAAATAATCAGTGCAAGGCTAAACATGACAGCTTTTTCCTTTTAAAGTTGTTTGTATAGTTTGAAATTGTTTGAGATGTATCTTTAGCAGAAGATTACTGATTCTTGGCTTCATAGTACTGTTCATGCACTTGACAAACATCCAAGAAGACAGTTTTGGATGCTAGATATATGATCAAGCCCATGTAGCACTAAATTCAGCTGAATTACAATTACTGCCAGCAAGCCAGGACAGGTTTTAAGACATGAAAGGGAGTAGGGGAAAAGGCAGAGAAGGTTGATCATTCTATATTGTTATTTTCAAAAGAATGTAGATCATATGTTGTTCTTTCAGCTTTATTTTGTTTAAAATATGCTTTCCTAATACAATGCTGAGTATCACGAAGCTTTAAGGTCTAACTTAAAACCTGTGATGCTCAAAGCTAGTCTGCCTGACAAATCTTACTTTATTTTTAGATTAAATCAGGGTGTATATTGTCACAGCAAGAAGCAAATAAACACAGAACACTGAAGGCCTCCTCTGTCAAGTGGGTGTTTGAGTAGCAGATGCAGTGATTTGTTCTGATGGGTGAGTGCACTGCTGAGTACAGCTTTGTAGGCGTGGGTCAGAATGGGACATGAAAGGTTGCATGGGGTACTGAAAAACCTATAAATTAATGAAAATAGAGTAATCGTGTTCAGTAAAGAGTATTCTCTTAAAAAAAAAAAAGTTTATGTGTGAGGCTGCAATTAGACTTGAGATAAAAATGCCAGCTCAGCTCCTTCCCCTACCCCTTTATACACATTTATTCTCTCAGTGGAATATACAAGTAGTAACTTAGAATCATGTTGCCCTACACCAGAACAGGGATCTGGCCTTTGCTGTTGCTCAGCTTTCTCATCTGTAAATAATACAGTAATACTATCATCCCAGGATACTAACTGAGCTGTTAGTGTCTTCAAATGAAAGATGTTACACAGCTGGGAAGTGTCTGCACTGTTTGTTTTTTGTTGGTTTTTTTTTAAAGAGATGTAGTAGAATATTCCAAGTTCAGGAGGAGGTGAAAAGAATGGGGCATGGAGGAACACATGAGAAGTAGTAACAGCTAGATATAATCATAGAACTCTTTAGGATGGAAAAGATCTTCAAGATCATCAACTCCAACCGTAAACCTAACACAGCTGAGTCCACCACTAAACCATGTCCCAAAGAACCTCATCTACGTGTCTTTTAAACACCCTTAACCACTTCCCTGGGCAGCCTATTCCAGTGCTTGACAATCCTTTCAATGAAGAAATTTTTCCTAATATCTGATCTAAACCTCCCCTGGCACAACTTGAGGCCATTTCCTCTTGTCCTATGGCTTGTTACCTGGGAAAGAGACCAACACCCTCCATGCTACAACCTCCTTTCAGGTAGTTGCAGACAGTGATAAGGCTTCCCCTCAGCCTCCTTTTCTCCAGGCTAAACAGCCTTAGTTCCCTCAGCCGCTCCTCGTAAGACTTGTGCTCCAGACCCCTCACCAGCTTTGTTGTCCTCCTCTCAGCGCTCTCCATCACCTCAATGTCTTTCTTGTAGTGAGGGACCCAAAACTGAACACAGCATTAAAGGTGCAACTTCACCAGTGACAAATACAGTGAACAACGGTACCTGTAAAGCGCTGTTTAAATTACAATTTAATGGGTACATCAGCCTTCTATTCCTGTCAAAGCACATAACAATTGATTCACCACAAACTTCTATAGAGTCGTTCACATAAATCCATTACATTGATTGAACTATCCTATTTTATACTGCTAGTACTTTCCTAAATCGTTAGCCCCATAAGTACAATAAAAGGATGTTTATACTCATTTTCTGGAACCAATATTTAAATATCCCTTGTTACTATGTTACAAATCTCTTGCAACCAATGCAGTAACATTTTCATGTGTGAGACCTGCTTACTATTTGAGAGGACAGAAAGTCTCTCGAACTCTGTAAGTTGAACTTCTGTGTGGTGATGTGTAGAGCTACTTGCATACTCAGCAGCAGTGGGTTTGTTGGGGAATAACCTCCTGCCTCTCTCCCTTGCAGCCTATCTCTGGATCCCAAATTGAACCAGAATAAACACACACCCAGATGTGGCTCCACATATTATTACACAGTTGTACCATTCATACTGCTGACGGACCCATTCCTGGTTAACTGAGAATTATCTTTGTAATCCTTTTAAATGAACAATGCTTTTAAGAGGATCAGCTGCCTGAGAGGTCTGCGGAACGATGTCAAACCCACCTAAAGTACGGCCGGGCTATGTCTGTGCCACTAGTGAGCAACAAGCCAGCTTGGGCAGACCCTGGAAGGACACATGCTCGAAGGCTTTTGCAGGAGAGCCTGCAGTCGTCTGTGCTTTCTCCCAGCCTGCTATTCAAGGATTTGCCCTGATGACTGAGATATCGTAACTAGGGTTTAGGTCAGGGCATGAAGAAGGGAATTTTTTTCCAATTGGGTGTGAAAATCTCCCATTCATCTGCCTGTTCTTGCCACTTCTCAGAAGCCATAGGGTTGTTAACAGATACTTTGCCACATACAAGATTAACTAAGGAACAGATGCTTGAAACCCTTGGTATTTCACTCCCACTGCTAAATGTCTGGACTGCATACATTTGAGCAGAGCGAAAAATCACTTCCAGGGATAAACAGGCTGTGGCAGTGTCACGTTTGCAAGCTCACACTGTCTCCTTCCTGATGTGGGCGTTTACTTACCAGAGGATGCCTTAGCTGTTGATGCTTAGGGATTGCTACTGTATTTGCTCAGGTGGGTTGGACATGCTGGTTCTGTCTGTGCATTGATTGTATTCACAGAGCACACATGAGAAGAGGTCGAGGGGTTTTTGCTGCACTGCTTGCAGCAGCATAGCTGTAGAATTTGCGGGTGAGGAGAGAGAGCGGATAAGGTTGCATTTAAACCATCTGTGTTTGTGCTGTCAATTCTAGGCTGCTTCCCTGAATACACAAGGTAGTCTTCAAAGCCTGAACTAAGAGCTGCCCCACAGGTCAGAGCTTGCCCAGCACAGGACTCTGCTGCCCAGATCCAGAGGTGCCCTCCTTGCCCTCAGCCTCGGTGCTGAGGTCCCAGGGCCTGCAAGGGCTCCTGCCATGGGGACCCTGCAGCTGCCTTATCCTGTGGCACCCGGGGCTCTTGGGCCCTTCCGAAGCTGGGAGAGTCCTTTGTCTGCTCTGAATAAGTGCAGAATAAACCGCAGTTTTACTAGTTAAAGCAGACTGAAGAAATAGGGTGAAACAGGAGGGAAGTGAGGAGAAAAACGTGCATGATCTGGAATATCCTTTGTAGAGTTCAGTCATTGTTTTGGGGATCTGTTTTGAATTACTATTTTGGCTTCCCTTTAGAAGCAAGGGCAATTACCATTTGATGACACTCTTTCAACTTTTGCAGAAGAATGTAGAACAAAATCTGTATATTATCTGTCTAAAAAATATGCATACGTATAAGACAGTTATTAAAGGTAAATAACCTATAGATTGTCAACTTTAGACTCAATGTTCACAAGTGGTTTTTACAAAAAGTTCTTGCTTTAGTTTACTTATTTTGTTTTTATTTATTCAGTCCTCACAAACATGAAGTTGCAAGTTGTTATAGACACTCAGAAGATGGAATATGTCTATTAAGTAATAGGAGACATTGTATGTGATGACTTTTTATTCACTTCTTCTTTCTTTAATCTTCAGAAACCACATTGTCTTTTTTTTTTTCCTGAAGGCCAGCAGTGAAACAGGACTGTACATGCAAAAATGATTCCTTTTAATACTAGCCCAGTACAAAACGAAGGCCAAGTTCTTGGTATCGAGACATTATAACTATGCAGCAGAAATCCCCTGAAGAAGGGTTAAAAAGAAGAAAAAAAAATAGAGAGACATTCATAAAGATAATGTGTCTGGAATTTCTTTTTGAAACAAAAATCTCACAGCAAATGCAAGTAGGCAGGATTTGGTGGGGAACTCATCTAGCTAAAGCGTTTGGAAATGCCTGTCAATACTGTAACTATATTTTGCAAGCTCTGTTTTACTGCACAGCAATCCAGTGTGCAGCCTCCAAGGTAGGAGAATGTGCAGCGAACATGGCAAATGACCTATTTGGTTGCAATGCCATCTGCTGATGTACTAATTCATTGCAAAAACTAACAGCTGCAGTACCTTAGTGTCTGACTGCAAACATAAAGCACAGCCTTGTAATTCATCGCAAATAAATACACCTAAACTAGCACCTGGCTGATGAGGTTTTTTTGCTGAAGAACGAGAACTTCTGGCTACAAAAAGTGCCAGTAGCTTTAGCTGGGAGGGAAGGGTCGTCTTAACCTCTCACGTCTTTATAAATCAGGACATGAGGACCAAAGCTCCTACGTTCCTGCCTCCTTTTGAAAGTCACATTTAGGCTGCTGTATTATTTGGATACTTTTGGAAAATAGACTGAATTGGTTTTTCTGCCCTGAGATCTTGTTGCTGTCCAAGTTTGTAGGCAATTGGTAAAGACTCGAGGCTATGACTCCTTCATTTGGTCAGTTTATACCCCTTGTTCCAATGCGAACCCATCCAAGAGCCTATTGGGTTAGCTGGCCTTACCTCTAGGACCTCGCTGCATCCATGCACAGGAAAGCTACCTGGAGCACTAGCCTGTAGGTAGGCTTCTCAGTCCTGCTCCCTTATGTTCAGTGTTTAGCTTCCTAGGCACATGTCCACAAGAGAAGAATGTCCCCTGTGGATCCACAGATGGGCTGTTGTCTCAGTGAGGAAGGGAGGCACAAATGCAGCACAGCAAAGCGGACGTCTGCTGCCTGCCCCAGGCAGTGTGGCAGTGCAGTCAGCAGCTCAGGCAGGCTTCTACAGAGGTTTGTAGCCCATGCTGAAGCTCTTGCTATAGCTGTAGGGCTGTTGAGTTAGTGGTGCCAGCTGGGTTGAAGTTGACGCAAATACGCCAACCAAGATTAAATCTTTTGCTGTGTAACCTCATGCTAAATAACTAACATTCCAGTCTGCTTTTAATTGCAAAAGCAGCAAAAGGAAGTCTTGAGTCATTTGCTTTTCAGATGGAGTCATCAGCTAGGCCAAGTAATTGGTTGGAGAGAAACTTCTGGACAAACATTTGCTTTTATGCTCTGAAAAATATTGCTGCGTTTATGCCAATGTAGACTGATTTGTTCTTATGCCAGAATATGCTTCTGTCCTTCTCCTCCACTAGGCTGGGCTATTGACGCCCCTTTTTTGTATTGTTATTGAGGTTACTTGTGATTGCACCAGTGAGTTAAACTGCTATCAGGGATGAATATTTACACTTTTTCTCATACTTGTCTCTGTAAGACACAATTTTACTAGCTGTCCGTCCATCATTATCTCTAAAACTAACTTTCAGAATAAAAACCAACCTAACCCTCTACTTTTATTTATTCTTCTTAATTGGAGCTTATTAGCCAGCCCCTGCCAGCACTGCGATGCAGCCTTCGCTGCGATGTTTGTGAAACAGCGAGTGGGCAGGCGAGAAGCTGCCATTTAAACAAAACACCAGAAAAGTTGTCTAGCCTACTGATTTTACATTATGAGAAATAACTGTACATTATTTGAGCCCGGGTTATCATTAAACAGACTACTTGTTTCCTGATATTTTTTTCTTCTCCTTCTTATGATTCAGTTTGTTAAGGGAAAATAGATACCAGTGATTAAGCTGTAGGATATTCCTTCTTCTGTGTTCTTCAGCATCTCTTATCTTTCTGTGTTTGCCATATACATGGGAAAAGAATATTCTTGGTACTGTGAAAAAAGTGACAGCCACAACAACATGCTACTTTCAACATGTAACAACTTTAATATAAAGTATCAGAGGATATGTCAGATGTGAACCCGACCTAATTTATTGTAAGGATGGGAAGTTCAGTAGTTCTTGCCTTACAACAGAATGAGCCACAGCGCAGTTAAAACTTGTCACAGTTCAGGCAGCAAATTTGTGGCAGAGTTGTTTATATTGTCCATATATCCTGGCAGGATGAAACCAAAGTTAATGAGCAAATTCCTATAGCAAAATGATTTATGTACCTGTCTGTATTCTGTTAAATTATTAACCGTTTTACAGGGTTAAGGAGAATTCAGATTATCTTGATAAGTTGAAGATCTAGTTTGAGGTTTGAAACAGCCTAAATATGCACTTGAATATAGGTGGTTTGTGAAAGTGACTTATCTGAAAGATTCCCTGTAATAAAATTACATAGTACTATGAGCTTGTTGTTAGTAGTTCATGTCACTGAATTGGAAAGGAAACTCTCCAGTACATCGTGTTAGGACCCTGTGTCTTTGCATGGATGGCATGAACCAAGTTATGCGGTCATTGCAGTTACAGGAAATACTTGATTCTAGGGCAGTAATTCTGGGTTTTCCTCCAGAGTTCAGAAACCAAACTAAACCCTGGTGCTTGGTTGTGTTTCTCTTTACTGAATCTTTTATTAAGTCACAGTGCTGAGCAAATGATATAGGAAGACTGGCAGGTAATTAAATCTTCTGCTATGGTGCACGGGTCCTACTCAGGAGCATTTCAGATGGGAGGAGGTGCAGCCAGAAAAGTAGCCACTTGAAAGCAATACTTCTTGATGAAACCGTGCCATGTACAGGCATCTTTTACTGACTTTGTTATGAAGGCCAAGACAGAGGTTTTGAGAGGTAAAAAGTTATGGGGGAAAAAAGCTAATGGTCATTTGAAAAAGTGATCTCTTTTGCCATTCAAGCTGCCTAAGCACATACTGTCATCAAAAGCAAAGTTATTAATTGAAAAAAAAATCGTGCTGCAGCAAAATAGTGTCAGCCAGATGTTAAAACTTGACTCGAACTGCTGTAGCCTGGCTTCTAGAATTACATATGTTATCAGACCTGTAAGAGTAAATTCTCCTGAAATCAGCAGGACACTGCCAGCTTTCACTTTTTTTAAAAATCTGACCAAATTTAACTGAGACTTCTCTAACTGATCCCAGTGCCTAAGTCAAAACTGAAATATATGATATATTTATGTGGATCCAAAGGAAAGCACCTTCCCCTCAGTAGTAGTTAGGGCTCATTAACAATCACAACAGTATTTTACCTCATTTGACTTCAAATGTGACCTTCTTATAAACAGGTAGATTGTAGTCTATATTGACTTGATTAGCAAGACTGCATAAAACTGCCCAGCATATTGTGTTATATGTATGTCCTAGCCAGCAAAAGAATTCTGCATTAAAATCAGTTGAGTTGCACATCTATTTTTGGGGAACAGGCTGTTTGTTTGCTTTTTTTTAATTTTTAATTTCTGCAAATCGTTACACCAGATGGCCTGTTGAGCCAACAATAGATCATCATGTCTCACCACAATGGGATCTCTTTCTGGCTAGCTTGAGTTGAAACAGTTAGATATCAGTCCTCACCAAGCACATTCCTAACTTCACCTTAATTATTTCTCTCCATCTGGTCTGTGGTAGTACAAACAATTTCCTGCTTCCTTGCGTAGCATCAGAAATGCACATAAATAAGCAATCTAGCGCTGAAACAATTATTTTGAATACATTAGATTCCGTTTCTGGGTTCTGGCAGATCCCACACTTCCATGGGTAACTGAATACTCATACTAATTAAGGTAAAGAGTTTGATAATGAAGTATTTCTATTTTTAAATTATGCTTTTTGATTTTTATTCCCACAGAGGTCTCAGTCTGCATTCTCCCTGGCTAGTGAAGATATGCCCAGTAAAGGACTAGACCCTGCATCATCTGTGACTGAGGCTCTTTGGAGGCAGCAAAAAGGACAATTCAAGAAACAGAAGGAATGCAAGCTCTCTGCATTACCTAGCTGGAAAAGTGTGGACAGGCTAAATGAAACAAGTAAATACTTCTAGTACGAATATGATTCTTTTTTCGGTACTCACATGTGGAATAAATACGACCTAAAGCAAAGACCCTCTCCAGGAAATTTCTGCTGGCCTCTCTGCTTTCAGGGGCCACATGTAAAGATGTCTGTTTGGTGATGCTGAGTGTCATGATTTCATTGCTTATCTGGCCATTGTATTTTTTCCAAGAAAATATTCAAAATTTGGGCCTTTAGGGAGTTGATTTTGGGCTGTTAGGAAACATTAGGCATGTAATTTGGATACATTTCAGAGCTTTTAAGACACAAGAGCCCAAGGGCCCTGCTTTGTTACCTGGTTATCTGTCCTCCAGTTGGAGGAGTTTGCAGCTGCCCACAGACTCCTTTCTGTTGCAAAAGTTAGCTATTCATGATGTTACATGGTGAACCAAACAGTGAAATAATTCATGTTTAGGATTCCCCCTCACACCTTGATTTTCAGTCCTGATGAATTCACCATTGCAATGTTCTGTGCGGCCCTACTATCTGCTGCTTCCACTTGAATTTGAGGAAGCCGTGTGAGTAGGAACCTCACAGACCAGCAGTTTCCCTAAATCTATGTCCTCAGTCTTCCTATACATTAGGTATGGATATGAATATGGATGGTGGGTGGCTTCCTAAGTCAGCCCCATTCCTGAATCAGCACCCTGGGATAGGTTGCAAATGCCTGCTTACATCAGGATGACATAAGTACAAACTGTCATTGAAGAAGGTGGTTCTGGCTCTTAGGGGGTCCCATTTCCTCTGCCTCTCTTGTCCTGGCTGTAGTGTTCATGAGGCCATAAGAGAGTAGCACTAGGCAACTGCTGCTCAGAAGAGTTGGTTGGTTTTCATCCCCACAGCTGCACATGGGGAAAGGCTGAACCGCTCACTGCAGCAGCAGCCTCTGGCTCCCAGTGGTGGGGAACAGCAAAGCTATTAATAACATATCTGCTTCTGTTGTCCCAACACAACAGAGTCTGCTTGTTCCTGCTTCTTCTCTTGTAACAGATGCAGGGCTCATCTGACCTCTGTAACAAACTGGTTAATGAAGCTAAAACTTCTCTTTTGTAGGGTAAGTTTATTGGTGCTGTAACTCCCACAGCTGGCTCAGTAGGGATGGGCAAGCAGAAGCAGGCAAAATATGTGTTTGGGTGTACTGGGGACCAGGGATGGGGGCTGCCTATCCACTTGATTCATTAATCTGTAAGGCCAGTTGATAACCTGGGGAGACTGAAAATTAGACAGAGCTAATACCCTTCTCTCCAAAAAAGAAAATGATAGCAAAGTAGTGCTAAAATCTGACCTAAGTATGCATTACTTTGTGAGCTGCTCATGCAACCTCCTGTCAGAAGTGTTGTTCCCCTGGTATTTGTAGTGAAAGACCTATTTTCAGTAAAGCAGTTAATTGGGTGCTTAAATTTAAGAACCCACTTCAATCCCATTGAATTCAACTGTTGAGCAATTTAGTACTTGACAATGGCTTAACCATAGCAGAATGACAAATTGACCCAGTTTCCTCTAGGTGCTCTACTTAGAGGATTTGTTCTGCTCCTTTCACCTAAGAACCACATTTGTGATGAAATTGTGGTGCCTATTGAGCTTGTAGGAAATACCTGATTGTGCTAATTTGTGTAAATATGATCTCACCTATTCAGTAGTAAGCAGCTCTGTATTAGGATACAGAAAACAAAAGAAATCTCAACCAAGAGTTTGGAGTGGCAACATCAGTGGGCTTTTCAGTCATGTAGCCAAAAAGCAGTTCACAATTGATTTTGATTACAATTTGCACTGGTTTAAAAGATGATTCAACAGACAAATCACGAATTAGTGGGGTTTTTTCCTCTTTAGCAATAGTTTCACAATGATACTTCTTAAATCTATTTTCATTTTCACAAAGATAACTTATAGCATATGCCCAATGAATTGTGTGCAAAATCCATTCTTTCAGGTAAGTGACTTTGTTTTGGAAAATCAAGAAGGGAGCATTTGACATTACTTGAAGCTGGGCAAAACTGAGTCAGCTTTCTGAATACAAAGTTCTCAGTGGCTTTTCTTTCCACCCTGCTTACCCTCTGAGATGTAATCAACTACTATCTTGTCCTTTTTTTGATTAACTGAAGGTGTTCGACTGATTCTTACATGTTGTTGCTTAAAAAAATAAGGGGATATGGTTTGGGAGAGGAAAAAAGCATAATAGTGCAACACTCCAATGCATTACATTTGTATTATGTGGAGCAACAGTTCCTATTGATGATTTGTGTCTTGCAGAGCTGTTTGCTTTGAAGGAACAATGCTTTTAAGGAAAGGTCCTCTTTCCCTCAAGACAGTTCTATACTTTGGTTAGTGAGCATGGTTGGAAAAAGTGAACAAGCAGAAGTTCCTTATGCTTGATAGCTTGTTTTTTTTTTTTTCTCCAAAATCAGCTGTTACAATAGTTATTAGCTCTCCCCATAAACCTGACTTCAGTTATATCCTCAGTTGGTCACTGCTACAAGAAAACTATTAATGTTTTAATTTCTTTTTAAGCAGGAGTAAGAATGTCTTCAGTGATGTATTTTCTCAAGCTCTCTGAATTGGCATGAAATTTAGGAAGTGAAAACAAGCCAAAAGGACTCAAATGATTAACAAATACAAAATCTGTTCTAAATCTTCCATAGCTCCTAAGTTTAATTACCATTTAATTATCGTTTCATTTTTGTGGGGATGTTTTGTTGATGGTAGTGCACCACAGACTTTTCTTTTTTTAAACTGAGCACACCTTTTTACTTCATACTTATGTTCTTTATCAGCAATTCCAGGGAAAAAGTCATCTTCTTGAGCTCCAAGTATTTGTAATCATGTAATGCGAGGTTTTTGAGTATCATCTACAACACTATTCAGTGTATAGTGATTTTCTCTTTTAAATAGTGATGTTCTGTTTACAGTTTTAGAAAACTAATAGTTTATAATAAGTATTTCTACAGTTTTCTGGAGATGTCAAATTTGAACCCATGGAAGGAATCCATAAGGCTGAAAACTTCATTTAGTAAACTGAGTTTACTGTGTAACTCCATAGCATTATATATTTATTCAGCTGCTGCGGGAAGTAGAGTCATCACACATTCACCTTTCCTATGAAGAGACTTTTCAAGTTTGATTGGAAGTGGGATCTAAATTACGAAGTGCAGTTATGTGAGTTATACAGAATTTTTTGATAATATTAGTGGCATTTTTTTTTCTGTCAGATTTGTAAAACATACTCTGAAAAAGTGTAAGAATACAAGAGCAGCAGCGCGTGGGTCAGACAATAGAACATATAGTCTAGGATGCAACAGCAAGCATAACCAAGAGCCTAGGAAAAATTAGGAGAAAGCATCCCATTGCATCCTACTTCTTCTTGTGTTTGTTGTGAACCTTGATTTCACTAGTTTCACTTCATGTCCTCTAGTACTTAGGTTGGAAGGTATTCCCCCCATCTCTTCTAGGGTGTGCTGAGTCTTCTCTCCTCCAGACAGCAGAGCTCTAGTTTACTTAATCATTCCTTGAATGGAAGCCATTCTAGAACCTGGTGCAACCTTTGTTGTTCTTCTCTGATCCTTTTTCCATCTTTCCTTTTCAAGATGAGAGACCAGAACTGCACACAGAATTGAAGACATTTGCAAAACACACGATTTATACATGCCTGTGTACCAATGTTCTCTCAGCCTTTCCTAATAATTCTTTTAGAAAAAAACTTTGGTCCAAGTACTCTCACATTTTAAACAGTCATCTCCATGACTTTACGTGGTGGCTTCTGATTAAAAGGAGTAGAGCAGCATAGCGAGAGAATTCGAGAGAATGACAGAATTCATGTAGCGGCAACACTTGCATTTGTTCGTTAGTTTTGTTGAACCCTCCAATTTGTGGCCAGTTGATCACAAACTGGCAAGTAAAATGAGCCTTTCACACGGTGATCACATAGAGATAATTGTTCTTGTTTCGTTTTCCTAGATCCGCCTTCTGTTTTCCAAAGCACTGATGGAAACTGGGTAGCTCTGCAGAATGTCACTTTGCCTCGTCCTCGGATGCTCGCCAAACCAAAGAGTCAAGTATTTGAAGCTTTGGAGAACGAATCCAGCATTGTGTCTGCCTATGATGAGATGGGCTCAGACAGCGAGGATGACTATGACTGGAATGTGGCCTTGAACAAGCTGCGTCGGAGACCTCGGCAATTACCAGATGATTTCTATTACACCAGTTCCCAGTGTGGTACTGAATGGGTTTATGGGAATGACCAGTACCAGACAGTGAACTCCCCTTCCTCTGGGTTATACACCAACACTGAGACACTGTTTTCTGATTCTGAAACATCTTCAGTAAACTCTTCCCAGGAAGCTAAAGGACCTAGCAAACTTCTCTGGTTACAAAGCAGAACTCAAAGTGATAGACCCAGAATGGAAAAAAAACATTTCCACGGAGAACTGGATGTAAATTTCAATCCACAAGCAACCAGCTTGGAGTATTCGGACAGCAGTGAGACCGAAGAAGTCCATTATGATTTAGAAAAGAGATCGAGAAGGTGGAGGAAGAACAAAGCCATCTCTGAAGAGTTATGTGAAGGAAAAAATCACACAAAAGCCAACAAGATGAATTTAAGTCAGGTAATTATGTTTGAGCTTACCAAATGCAATCTCAAAAAGAGCTGAGCAAAACTAATTAAGCCATGCTGGCAATAACATGTGAATCGTGAGTGGGAGGTGAAGTGTTCTTCCAAGCTTTATCCTCCTTGTGCCTCATAACTGAGAAGCAGCAAAGATAAAGTGTTACATATACCGTGAGCAGGATCTCTTTCTCAAATATGGCACTTCCATCTGATCAATGACATCATTAACAGTGTGCTCTTGAAAAAAAAAAAAAGTCAGGATTTGCCAACAGCTAACAAATGTTGACTGGTCACCTGTTGTGTTGGGTGTTTTAATCTCCTTTGTTCTTGGAATAAGAAATAACTCATATGCCTGGGAATCTTCTGTGTGCTGTTTGCAGATGTCCCAGTAAGGGATAAAGCTAATGAGCAAGAGAAATTCAGAAAAGGTTGGTTTTGAAATAGAGTGTCTGCTTTTAATTGGTCACTTGATGATGAGTTCTAGTGTGTTAGGGTGTTTACAAACTACTTTGTTTAAATAATTTGTCATTCAATTAACAAAGAGGAAACCAAAACAAACAGAACATAACAGCTCAAACATAGAGTAACCGATCATACAACTTGAAGACAGCAAAGCACTCTCTAAACTTTTCTTTTAAACAAGTGTGGGATAAACAGAAAGCAAAGATGTCTGTCTGAAGTTAGTCCAGGCCTAGAACTGATATTATTTAATGAATCCAGTTGTCCTCCAAAACTTTTTAGCGGTACAAACACACTTCTAACTAATTACCCAGCTGGATGAGGAGAATACTGACCCCTTGTCCAGTTCTGTTTCCCAGCTCCTACCCCTCTCAAACCCTGTAGCTACATCATTGCTGCAGCAGAGTAATGGTAAGCCTGAAGCAAAGAGCCAAGTGCTGTCTTCTCCCTATGCCTCTGACTACAAGCAGCCCAATCCAGTCTTTAAAGCCATCTGAGCAATTTTATGATGCCTGGAGTTGGTATTCTTTGCTTTTACTACAAGCCTATATTTCCCATGGAAAGACATCAGTACAGCTGATCATAAGATCAGAATTCTAGGATTTCAGAAGGTTTTTAATACTGGGTAAACCATTCTTAATTCTCTATCTATTCCACCTGATTCTAGGGGACAGGTATGTGTGTTTTGCACTGATCCATTTGTACTCATGTCCTCATATGTTTATAATACAAAGTTGTTGAAGGGGAGTTGTGTATGATAATGTGCTCTATCAACACATCAGTGGCCATTAGTAACTTCTTAGAACATCAGGCAGAATTACAGGATTCTCCAGGGGCTGCACAAACACCATATTTGGTACATAGACTTCTGCTTTTCCTTGTCTGGCTTTGTGCATTTGTGCATATTCTGTGTGTCTGTACGTGTCTGTATTCGTATTGTGTCTTTCAAGTTACTACTGCTCTCCAGAGTATACAGGGTGTTTCATAAAGATGGACCCAATTTCAAAGCAGTATATTTCATGATGGCAACTTGCTACAATTACACAAAAATTTACTAGCAGTTTAATGAGTTATCTAGGGGTAATCATTCAAAACTCTATGCCCCACCCTTTCAAGGGGTAAAGAGTTTCATTCATGGGCAGTTCGTGGTTGCAGAGATAATAGTGGTTTCAAATTGAGTCCATCTTTCTGAAACACCCTGTAGAATAGCAGAGCTCACAGGGCAATGTCCTGGAGATGTTCCTCCAGGGGAGAACAGAAAAGTAGGCTGCTCCCAGACATACATGATGGCATCCATCCTTCAGTAGCTTAGTGTGCGCCTCAAAGTGCAAGGTGGTGCAGAAAATCATTGTTCTTTTCAACTCTTCTGTGAGTTGCTTTGTGTCTTAAGTGCTGCATATAACTAACTCTCTGTTGTGCTCAAAAATAAAAGGTTTGGGATTCTGACCCATTCTCCCCTCCGTTTTTCCCGAGGCTAAAAGTCTGTCCCTCTGTCCTGCTCCCTCGGGCACAGTGGGGCTGGCGGAGGCTCACTGCCTCCAGATCATGCTACTGTTTTCAAAGTGATGAAATTCTCACTAGGAAGTTTACGTATGGGTGGGTTTGCATACATTTAGTTTGTGTTTGGGGACGCACAGACACCCTGGTGGTTGAATTGACAGCTGGTTACCCCATTCAGAGAGCTCTTACTCCAGCCTCTGGTACGCAAGCGCTGCTGGGGGCAAGAGTGGACTGGCTACTGCAATTTATAGCAAGGATGTTGCACGGCTGAACAATTCTAGGAAGCAATTAAAATGATAATGAGCATAAAGAATATTATTTGAGGTATCATAATAAATTAGCCAGACATCATTGATATTGCTTAGGAAAAAATAGATTAAAGGGGTGTCAGGGTTTTATACAATCCCCAAAGTAATGTATTGATCTTGGTAAAATGATTGAGGCTGCAGCAGAGAGAGCCTTACATGTAAATAGTTTGTACAACATGATAGTGCATGGAGAGGTGCATGGAGAACTGCAGACAGCTTAAGCTTAAGGAAGCTTCATTGTGGGGTCTTAAACAAGTTATAGACTTTTCACATGCTGAGGGTGTACAGAATTTACAGAAACTGTATAAAATGCTCTTCTAAGCCACGTTGCATCTAGACATTAGACACTGAACTACTGATTATATGGAAATTGCAGTGATGAAACATACTTTTTCCTGATTTTATTGCACTGTAATAATAACCATATTTTACTGCATTGTAATAATAACAAGACAATTTGTTAACCATTATGTTTTCATCAGCATTGTAGAACAGGATTTCCGTTTAGGAGTCTAAAAGCTGGGGTTTTGTTTTTAATTTTCAAATAGTGCTGGTCATTTTCTTGTTTGCTGCTCTTGGAGATTTACAGTGAAATGAAAATGAGCTCTTTCCTCTCTCACTGCTCGAAGTCTAGAGAACTGTAAGCAGTAAAATTCTGGAACAATTGTGGTCATTGCATAACTCATGACTGAATTTCTATTAAAAATCAGGTATCCAGGTATCAAGATCCAGTACCTAGATTAGGATAATGCTGTGGCTTTTTTTTTTTTTTAAATGGATTTTAGACTCAACACTGGAATGCTGACCCTGTGACTGAGAGAGAATTCATGGTATAAAGTCTGAAGTGACTTAAAAAAGGAAACCTGAGAAT
The DNA here is from genome assembly GCF_036013445.1 of Caloenas nicobarica. NCBI lineage: Eukaryota > Metazoa > Chordata > Aves > Columbiformes > Columbidae > Caloenas > Caloenas nicobarica. The sequence continues at coordinate 48,846,103 of NC_088246.1, read as the reverse complement.
GGATATCAAGATGTACTGTATTTGGGGAGAGTTTTTTTGCCACTTAATGATAGATAAAAGAACAAGCTGCTTTGTTGGGTTGCCTGTAGAGATGCTGTAAACACAGTCAGGAAGCAAGACATGAAAACTGTCCTGATAAACCAAGATCCGACTGTAGTAAATTTCTGATAACCTGATTGCTTATGTATCACAGAAGATACCTGTTACCTGTGGAAACAGAACTGGGAAGTGCAACCTTGCTTTTAATGTTAATTATTTTTCAAATTATAACTTCATGCAAGTAATTGCCACCAATCTCTGTCTGCTTTTATTATTATTAATAATATTAACAAATTATACTATTGGTAATAATAGTATTGCTCTATTTGCTTTCATTATCTTTTTGAGAGGAGGAAGTGTTGCTTAGTGTAGCTGCAACTCTTGTATTTCTCATGGAAAGTGGAGTGGCTTAATTGCTTCAGGTAAAGGAGGTGCCCTCATGAGTTTGCTCCTTTGATCAGAGACCCCACTGTTTGATCAGGAGACCCCACTGCTGAGCCCAGCCCTCTCGCCCTGCAGGCAGGTAGGGGCTGAGAGCTGTCAGACAGCCGGTCCCCACGGGATGGCGCTTGGGATGTATTTATGGAAAAAAACCTGAAATTACACCAACTCTCACTGAAAAACTGCCTACAAACCTCACAGTTTGTGTCTTCTCCTAAAAACTGTAGTTTCTGGTTTTCGGTTTTCTGTATGAATGGAGCTCTGTTGCAAGGGTTTATAATATAACATGGATTTAGTTCTGGATTTAGTCCAAGACAGTACTTTGCCTGCTTGCTTGCTTTATTTGGGGACTTTTTTTTGTTGGCTAGGATTCCATTGAGTTATCAGCCATTTGTATGCAAAGATTTGGACAGTGTGTATGAGGAAAGGTGTATTTCCTAGTTCATTGTCTGCTAAGGGACTTATGCTTGCATTAGGAAAACTTGATTTTCTTCTGGTGAGACTGGGTTTGTGGCTCTGTTAGTCTGCCAGGCCATCACTGGAGCTCTGTTTTCAGATAAAGTGGTAGCCCTTTATTCTTGTTTGCAGATGTTAGTACTATATGTTGCTGATAGATGCAAATGGGAATTTACACAATGATATATACGAACACAAAGATGTCATTAAACTTGACAGAGCCAAAGTGTGAACAATAAAGAATAATGAACTTTAAGATAGCATCTATTAAATAAATAATAATAATAGTACCTTTCAATGTATTTATTATTTTTTTATTGTTGTCATGGCTTCTTAATGAGTTTTTTATTATGTTAATAAATGAAAGAGGTATCGTCTTTTCACAAATAGTTCACTGCCACCATCTGAAAAGCTCAACACACAAGCCAGGCAGCCTACCAGTAACAGATACTACGAAGTGTAGCGTTATAGGATATCATTATCGCTGTGTGTAAGCAGGAACTAACAGCTTTTGCAAATGTAAATACTCCACCTGCTCATTATAAGGAGGCTGGAAAGCAGAAAGGTGATTAATAGACATACCTGAATCCAGCTGTAACAAACACAATACCCTCAAGGCAAGTCCTCTCCCAAGGCCTTCCACAAGGGGTGCTAAGCAGTTTAAGCTAAGCAATTCTATGTAAGAAGGCCCCAGAGGAATCATACATCTTTCTGTGAGATGAACTCTGTCAGTACTTCATGGTACAGCAGTGGGGTGGAAATGTGGGAAAACTTGCCCCTCTGGACTGCCAGCCATCCTCACTGCTCCACTAGATTTTGTACATGTTATTTGTCAGCTTATTTAAACGAAAATAGCAAACTTCTGCCTTTACAAACTTGATCTGCTCAAGTGTCTGCGTAGAATATATAATTTATAATTAAATATTAAAACTATTAAAAACCTAACTGTAAATAGCTGAAGTGTAATGGGATGTATCTCCACTGACCTGTTTTCTCTGAAAATGCAAGTGCACAGCTTAGCCATGCTTTCTATCCTGTAAATCCCATAAATTATGATTGTTTCTCTCCTGGGTACAAACTGATGAACTGATTGATTCAGCAACAATTTTCCAGTTTTTTAGTAGTAGTTTAGTGATATGTGAGTATTTTTTATTAGCAGATTGTTGGGTGGGTGTTGTAATGAGTTGTTGAATGACAGGCAGGATATGTTGGAAAAAATCTGTTGTTACAATTTGAGGAAGCACCATTATGATAAATACAGATTTTTAATTAAAAAGGTGAAATGATACCAGTCGTCTAAATGCATGTAGAAGCACAACATATATTATAAAACTAAAGTGGAAACACTGATTTGAGTCTTGTTCTTGATCTTATTCAGAATAGCTTTGAAGCTCATTTGGCAGAAAAGGCTTTTTATTCTGCAAAAGCTGATTGTTTGGGAAAAGAATAACTTTCAGTATAGGCCTGTGCTTCCCCTTCTTTATAGCTAACCATGTACTTTCAAATCCTGATTTTTCCAAAAGGGCCTTCTGCATCCTGAAGGTGAGCTGTAAAGCAATACTTTAGTTGTGTAATTGATTCACAGGTAACTGCAGACAAAAATTGTCCAGAAAGCTGTGAAAGCGCTAGACACCACATAGTATGGTTTGCTGTATGAGAGAGGAGGACTGACATAATGAACATGATGTGTCAGTCCATTAAGAGCAGTTTTGCAGGTAGGGTTTGTAGGAGAGTTGTCAAAGTTAATGTTTCCCATGAGCACTGGAGGTAATTGGTCCATCCATAAATAATGCTGCCGTGGCTGCAGACAGAGTAGGTCTGCAAAGCAAATCCCCTGTTCATGTATTTCCAAATGAATGGTAGAGAGAACACAGCTTTTAGTCTCACCAGCAGTGTTGATCTTGTCACGCTAGGAGAGCATAAGGCAAATAGGAAGAACTTCCCATCTGAGAATTGTTCTAAATCATCCTCTTAGACCCGCTGCAATGTGCCCACAGATTCTGGGTCCCAGGCTGTGGTCTTTATAGCCTCATTCTGGGTGGTTTCGTCATGATTATGCTCCATTTCAAAGAATTCATCTCTTTTAAAACCACCTAATTCCACCTTACTTTATGCACTTGACCGAAGCACTAAACAAAGTGTCTAATTATTCTAAGCTTTCTCTTAGCAGTCAGCAGGGGGAGAAGAGCATTTCCAGGAGGCAGTTAGTGCTATAGGTAGAGCAGGTTGCTCTGGGAGATGCCTGTCTCTCTCTCCATGGATTGCAGTGGAAACCAGGGGAAATTAGGTCCTAATCAGACAGCACAGATCCAGAAAATAAGTTGGTGTGTATCTGGACATTAGTTTTTGGCATAACCATCAGATGTTTTCAGATGTCCTGCAAGGGCTGACAAAAAAAAAAAGCAAGCCCCCTTTCCACATTATTAAATGTTGGGCAGGCACCCTGCTAAACAGACTTGCAAAAGGATTTTGCTTTTCTTCTGCTCAGCCTCCAAAGTAAGGAGCTTGTTGTGGTCAAGGCTGTAACACCCACCATACTTAACTGAGCCTCTGAGTACTTCCACCTTTAAGGATCCAAGAGTAAGAAAAGAAGGTGCTCCTGAAGATTGAACTTGTTCCAAGGAGGTTGGTGTTTGGAAAATAATCATCACTGTAAAGGATCCACCTATGTAAATAATCACTGGGAAAGATGAAAATCTTAAGCAAAATCATGGAATAAAAGAGAGATTTTTCAAAACTTGTTTCCAGTAGTCTTTAAGAAAAACATGGGTAACGTTGAAGACCAGCAGACAGAGACCTCGAGCGCAGCTTTCAATTGAAAGCTGGACACAACTGCCAGGTCACAAGTTATTTCATTGCCACACTTCACTTTCTTTGTCTGCACTGTGCCTGAGAGTGGTGGCAGTGCAGTGCTGGGAATGGGAAATGCCATTAGGCTTTTATTTCCGTAGTTGCACACAAGTATATAATGATTTTGGTAGTTCCTTTTTACATAATATAAAAGTAAGCAGATATGATAAGTATGATCCAACAGGTGTGGGTTTACTGGCATTCTTCTGTAAAGACGTGGTATTTTTTTATCAGCACACTTAGTGTGCTTTCTTTCTAGCTTCCCTGCAGAGTGATCGTACCTGTGCTTTTCTAGGAATCTGTGTATTTTCCGTTCTGTACCTATACAGTAATTATACTGTTCTTCTAATTTCTTTGTAGGATTTTGATGATTTATCAGAAACAGATATAAGCAGTGAGGATCAGCATCATAACATCAAGCCTGACCTTATGGAGGAGGAGCTTAAGTCCAGGTTATTTCAGCTCGCTGCTAAAATGAGTGACAAGGAAACATCTTCTGGTGACGAACAAGAGTCAGAACCTAGAACGGACCCTGAAAACCAAAAGGAGGGTTTGTCCTCAGAGGAAAATGGCAGAAGTATTCAGGAAGAGTTGAAGAAGGTAAGTGGTCATTGTAGAGACTTTTGGTTAGAAAATTAAACATAGTTGCTTAAAAAAACCTGAGGTCTTTTACACGGGGTCTGAGCCTGCAAGCCTTGGACAGTTAAAACTTCAATTAAGGTGTGGGTTCCTTCCTGTGAGCCTACAGCATGAATTCAAAGCAGTGAACTTAGCTTGTATAATAAACCTTTGACTGATATTAATGGAATTATGTCAGTTTGTACTGACTAAGAATTGGCTTATATGTTTTTATTTTAAAAAATATCCATTTCTCCTTGTTTCCTCCTTGCTAACCAGTTGGTTTAAGTGTTTTGGTTTTTTTCAGTCCTTTTATTTGCTCTGCTGTTTTTCATATCATGTAGTTCATTCTGATGCCATAGATTCTTATTTTGCCTTTCTACTGGAATATGGTATGCTTCTGTAAAGTTTTCCAGCTGTGTTACTCTGTCAGCTAATAGGCCTCTGTGAGTAGTAACATATTCTAGTGAAACTAAAATCCAGTGTCAGTTCTGGTAATGTATGAGATCTTCCATTTGTGCCATTTCACCCTTACAATGAGATGTTTGATATCAGTGTCACTCCACAGGACTTACCACCTGCCCTCTTCCCTTTTGACCTCTGAATTTCTCTTCAAATCTAGTGGTGTGCTAGAATTTTGGTGCTGTAGAAGCCCAGCACTACCCCTTGCCATTCAAGCACTCTTAGGTCCACTTAGGTTCATTCTTGTGTGCTGTATGTCTTGACTCACCTCTTGGGGTCTTGCCTGCACAGCAGCTCAGCTTTGACAAGGAGTGCGCACAGCTCTCTAAAGGAAATCTATCCTTCATAATTTGAAAAGTGTTTTGTTCAAATGCTATAAAGAACTAAGACACCGGGAGGTGGAAGCAGGATCAAGTGATCCAGGTGGATGATAGAACCATGTCCAGTGTGTAGGAGTGGTGTCAGGAAAGCCAGTGTCCACCTGGAGTTGAATCTGGTGAGGAACACAATGGGAAATAAGACTAACTTCTACAAATTATCAGCAGTAAAAGCCAGATGAGGGAAAGTGGGACTCACTACTGAAGTGACCCTGTGATACAGGACATGGAAAAGGCCAAGTTACACAACATTGTTTTTACCTTAGTTTACGTATAAGATTTGCCCTCAAGAATCCCAGGATGCTGAGACCTGTGAGAAAGTCTGGAGCAGTGAAGACTTACCTGTGGTATAGGAGGATCAAATCAGCAGACATTTCAACAAATGGGACATACACCACTGCATGGCACCCGGTGGGGACACACTCACAGCAGCTGAGGGAGCTGGCCCATGTCATAGTGAGGCCACTCTTGTTCATCTTTGAACAGTCATCGTAATCTGGGGAATTCAGAGCACTGAATGTTGTTTATTTTGACTTTCAACATGGTCTCACATAACGTCCTCACAGACAAATTGAGCAAGGACTGAATAAGTAGACAGTGAGGTGGACTGAAAATTGTCTGAAGCTAGGTGGAAAGGGTTGCAATCAGAGGCTTGAAATCCAGCTGGAGGCCAGTCCCTAATGGTATACCCCAGTGGTCAATACTGGGACCAGTACTGTTTAACATCTTCATTATTGACAGAGACAATGAGACAGAGGGTACCCTAAGTTTGGAGGAGTGGTCAATACATAAGATAGTTCTGTTGTCATTCAGAGGAGCTTGACAGGCTGGAGAAATATGCCAACAGAACCTCAATGAAAGGAAATGCAAAGTCCTGCTCGTGGAACGCAATTATCCTATGCACCAATACAGGGTGGATGCCATCTGGCTGGGAAACAGCTTGGCAGAAAAGGACATAGGGGTCCTGCTGGACACGAAGGTGAACATAAGCCAGCAATGTGTACTTGCAGAAAAGAAGGCCACCAGCATCCAACGAACCAAGGGAGGTGATTATTCCTTTCTATTCAATACTGGTGATGCCAGTTCTGGAGTGCTGTGTCCTGTTCTGGGCTCCCCAGTACAAGGGACACATGGACATACTGGAGTGAGTCCAGTGAAGGGCCATGGAGATAATTAAAAGACTGGGGCATCTGTTATATGAGGACAGGCTGAGAAAGCAGGAATTGTCTAGTGTAGGAAAGGTTTAAGGAGAGTATCTTCAATGTGTATGAACACCTGTTGGGGGAGGAGGGAAGGTTGGAAATAAAGAAGTGGGAATCAGACCTGTGTCCAGTGACAGGACAAGAAACAGTGGGCACAATCTGAAATATAAGAAATTCCATCTAAACATCAAAAGCTTTTTTCACTATGAGCGTGGTCAAATGCTAGAATAGGTTTCCCAGAGAGATTGTAGAGTTTGTGTCCTTGGAAATGATCAAAGGAGACTGGACACAGCCCTGGGCAACCTAATCTAATTGACCCTGCTTTGAGCAGAGGGGTTTGACTGGGTGATCTCCAGAGTTCCTTTCCAAACTTAAGCAGTCTGTGACTCTCTGATTCAGAGTTATTTAGCCATGGACTACACAGCAGAGTAAGTACCTTTCTCATCACATATGCAAATACCTCCTTGATGTACACACAACCTTTTCTAAGGAAATTTAAAAAAAAAAAAAAAAGCTTTATCGCCAGTGCTTGTTATGAGCATTCAATTTAGCTTGTCTTTGGTTTACAAAGTCAAACCAGCAATATCAAATTATTCAACAGGATATCTAGGCTAGCCAAGGTATAGCATGGTGCGATTGAAGTCCAGAATTAAAAGCTGTGAATAGAACTTTCTGAAATGCTCCTATATGGTCAGCTGGGCACAGAAAATGGCAGATGTATGTTTTGTGGTGTACTTATTCACCTGCATGCATCTACAAAGTAATATTAGTTCTTTATTCCTGCTGTGATTTTATTATTTCTTTAAAATTTGTATGTCGGTTATTTAAAATAATGCAATGATTAGTAGTTTTTTCCTTAGTAAAATGTCCTTAAGTTTAAAAAAATAAGAGGCATACCATGTTCAGCAAAAGGAGAATGCTGGGAATTCCTAATTCTTTATTGGTTTTAGATGAAACAACAAGTCTTAGTCATTCATGGTCGCAGTATATATTCTTTCTGTCTATAATAAAGAAACCAAAATATCCCAGTGCTATTCATGGTCATGACTTCAGCGGAATTAATAGCAGAACTTGCTCCAGCTATAGCGAAACAAGCAGGCTGCTTTCATGCTCATTCTTGACAGTTGTTCTTAAAGGTGATTTAAACTCTACTGGTGTGTGCCTTCTCTTTGGAAAGGTGGCTGACCAATATCTTAAAATGAAATACTGAAGATGACAGTGTATAATACCAGTCATGGCTATGGTAACCTAAAATGCGAAGACCTAGCTAAACTCATAAAACATACAATAACTTTAAGATGACTAGGTGGCATGTCTCAATGGGGACAAGCATAGAAAATGTATTTTCAGGGAACCAGTAATTTGAAAATCCTCAAAAGCCGGATGTCCCAATATGCTGTCTCTTTAAGAAGCCTGATTTTTGGAGAATATATATGTGGGGAATAACAGATATTTCAGACTGGCACTTAGTATTCTTGGCCGGAGACCCAGACTTCGTACCTGGGCATCGAGTTTCAAATTAGGTATACAGAAGCACTAATTCTGGGCCATTAAAATGAGAGCTCAATTGCCTACAGTCTGCTTTGAGCTCCTGAATACAAATTAAATACTGTATTTTAGCCATCTTGCTTATATTTTAGCCATGCTGCTTGTCTTTGGTAGGCTTTAGTCTTCTATGCTCAGACTTATTCTGGAACATATTAGCAACCTTAAATCATAGGGAATTTCTAGTTACAGTACACTTGACCGTAGAATAAGATTTAAAAAAACATGTATTGTTTATTGAATCACTGGAAATTAAGTACCTGGTGCTCATGAAAATCTTAAAAATCTGGACTTCTGTTTTTAATGGAAGCTGGGAATCTCATATAATCACATGTTGAGCTGATGCTTTAAAAAGGGTATTTAGTATATTAAGATCTGTGGCAATGGCAAGAATTGGCACATCTTGCGTGAGGAGTTAGCTGAAGTTGGGCATTTACATGTTCTCAGTCCTTGCCTCAAACTAAGCTCTTGAGTTGTATGTCTGCCTTTAAGATACAAGTTTGAAAATGCTGACTTTTGAGCTAATTATTTAATTTATGTGGGATACTTGAGGATTTAGGTGGGTATTATTAATAATTAAAATAAGTTAATTCTATGCCTTAGACTTAGACCTCCTTAGACCTTTGGCACAATAATTTTCAACATTTCTGAGCTTGTGATTGCCTAAAATTGGCTTGTGGAGGTTCACAGCTCTCTAAACCAAACATAATCCTACAGCAGACTTGTTTTTATAGATAACATTTTGTGCTTATTAAGCTACAGAAGTAGTTAATGGTCTTTTTGGGGTACACAGTCCCCTGAAATCTTGCTCATCTCGGTAGTGCAATGAAAGGCTTTGGGGTCCTCTGTGCTGAGGCTAGAGCTGGCCTTCAGCCCCTCTAGTCTTCAGGTGTGAACAAAGCAAAAATCACACTGTGCAACTGTTGTTAGTGAAGCCTCTTGTATTACACTAGCACAGTGATTTGCACAGTTCTTTCTGCCTTGCTCTTTTTTTTTGTTTTTTTTAGTGGTTTTTGGTTTTGTTTTTGCTTTGCCCCTCCAAACTCTAGCCAAATACCTAAAGAAAAAAGCAAAGTGTAAATCCCCTTGGAGGTATCATAATGACACTGATCCTGAGAGTGGCAAGCATGATCAATGGGATGTATTTAGTTCCTGCTCTCCTCTATCCTCTCTCCTTCTTTTTAATGCTTTCATGAAGGTCAATAGTCCGGGTCCGTATTTCATGGTATACCCCAGAATTACATTCCAGAAGGCAATTTCAGCAGTGCCTAATGCAGACTGCATTTTCAATGCAGTCTAGCACTGTGACCACTTTATCAGAAACTATAGAAATACTGTTTAAAAAACAGAATAGCCTCTGCCACTTTTGCAAGTTGCCCCACATAGCATAAAACCCAAAACAGTTAAAACCTTAACTGTGTTTCTCTTTTTGTCTCCTTCTACTTTGTATTCCTCCTTGCATAAGATATGCAAGTGAGCGAGTTAAACTTCAGTGGTAATGTTGAGTTTCTCTCCGCTTTGCATCAGTTTGATGCACCATGCTGTGTGCTTGAGGAATTTCTTTTAATCCCTTTATGCATTTAGTTCGACTCAGAGACTCTTACAACCGAAGTTTAGTAAGTTTGTTTAAATCCTGCTGTTTTCTGTTGACATTATTGCATGAGTTGGCACACAATAGCTCTTTTCTGAATGACAACCCATAAGTTTATTAAGTGACACAATGAGATCCTGTTCCCTAAGTGAAACCTCCAATTTCTTTGACAGTATGACTAACAGCATGAATATTCTTTCCGTAAAATATTTATGCCTTCATTCTCTGGAAACGTTGTATTCATCTTGGGTTGTATGAAACTTTATTTTGGGGAAAGTATGTACGACGAGTATCATCTTCGTGTGTATTTGTACCAGAAGCCTATATTATCATTTCGAGAGAGTACATCTTACATTTTTCACCAGGTAAATTAGCACTTTTCAACTACCAGTATGATGAGATTGACACTTACTAGAAAATCTGCCCGGCACCCCTCTTTAGCAGGAGGAGCAGCCAGTGGATTGGGTGCACGTTACTGCAGCAGAAGAGACGGGCAGCTCGCTGGTGTGGTGTGTGCTGGTGCCTGTGCCTGGGGCTGGCCGGGGCTCAGGGAGGGAGGTCAGGCCAGGGGCGGCTCATGGGACCTGCTTTCTGGAGAGAAATATGCTCATGACCTTGCTGGAGCTGGAGAATGGCACTGGACGGGCATATGGCAGTGAACCCCTCCTGTGTATCACAGACCCATGAAAGCATCACGGTAGGGATGGCTGTGATGTTGTAACAGCAGTGCTATCATAACAAGAGAGCCCTTGTCTCCTCATGACTGGGCTTCCATTAGCCATTTGGGCTGGGGCATGCATGCACCATCCTCACAGAAGATGGAGAAGCAGTTTTTGTGATTGTTACCTTGCAGCTCTCTGAAATGAAAATGTTGCTGTGGAACTCACAGATATTTTGGTTGTCGTGTTGATCTGGGCAGGGTTTAATAGGAAACTGCCGTCCCGCTTCATATGCCTGAAGACTTTAGCAATGACAGAGTAAAAGTTCCTAAATGAGCCAGAACCCCATGGCTCACTTAAGCAAGAAAATGTAATTATGTAGTATAGTAGCTTTCCTGTTTTGCCCCCTAATACTGAACAATGTGATGCAATCACATCTTCCTGGGTTAACAACTTAGAAGATACTTGTGTATCTGTTGTTTCACATTTTTGTATGCAAGATGCTTGGAAAAATTCTTGTGTTTTGATGGATCATTGCTTTTATTACGATGCTAATTATCTGGGCAGTCTTCCAAAGTCCAGGATTGAAAACTGAATGTGCGCAGCATTGTAAAAAGTGATCTTTAATGTTTATGAACTGCAGATAATCTATGCACAGGATTTTGAATGGCAGCAGAGAAAAAATATTTTGGTCAAGGCAGGTGAAAACAGTGGCTTTTTCTTCTGGAAGAGGTGTGAGACTTTAATCTTCACATTGGGCTAATGGATCCAAAGTTTTAAGTTCTCAATTCAACAAAGCAGTCAAGTGTCTGTTCAGTTTTAACCTGAGTATAAAGTAGTTTGCTGGACAAAAATCTCATTCAAGAGATTTATCTCATGCATTTACTATTATTTATTCCTCTTTAGTATGGAAAATTGATTGTAGGTTTATTTTGTCAAAATCTGAATCTTCAGTTTCAAGCAAAATAGTTGATTCAAGACCATAAACATTTATTTTTAAAAAGTTTGCAAAAGTGGGCAGTGCATTGCTCGAATTGTCACACTTTCTGGGCTCAATACAGTTGCAAAAGTATGTATATAGATATTTCCATCTGAAATGCCTTAGGGTATCCCACAGGGCCTTTCACTGCTAGTCCAGAGGAAACACGCATCTCCCAGGTCCATCTCATATCTGACAGCATTGTTTGAAAATCCTCAGCTACTTCAAGCTATTTCAAATAGGACCTTGTCTGCCTGCATTAAAGCAACTGAATCAAAGCCCTGTTGAATCTACCTGGAGAAGTGCAGAATAAGTGAGATTTCAGCGGGATTCACGTGGGGAATGCAGCGCCTTTGTAAACAAGATTCTCATAGTCTCGGATTTGATACTCAGGTTCATGAATACCCGTGGGAACCTCCTTCAGTTGTCTGATCACTAAAGGTTTATTTACTTAGGAGGAAAACGTAAAAACCATTTTACAGATAAAGTTAGTGAAGATCGGTGTAAGCCGCTGTAACAAACTGGGGGGAAATAGACTGTAACAAAAAAGTCACTGTTTTCTTGTCTCTTGTAAGCAGCCCAGAGACTTCAAGGCAAACCCCATCAGTTTAGTTTAAATAGACCTAAGTAAATTAGGGGGATTAAGGTAAGCCTAGTGACTTGACACTGAAGAGCAGTAGTATGAAGGGGTTTACTTGTTTATTTTGGGACAGTGAAGTCTAGGAGAGAGACAGCAGCAAACCATAGGAAGTGATTTGGCACAAGATGTCTTAACTCAGCCCAGGTCTTCCCAACATGTGCATCTGACTGTGGTGTAAGTGAGGTCCAGACCCTTTTGTAACTAGAAACACATACAGTGTCCAAATTGCAATTGTGTAGGCACAAAAATTGAAGATAGCTGGCTTTTCTTTTTCTTAACGCTGCTGCAAAAGTATTTTTCTATTGCTAGTGCCACTTTGTTTTGTGATGGTGGAAATCAGTTATATCCCATCTGTTTCATTTTATAAAAAATGATGTGGCATTTGCAATATCTGTCTTAATGAGATTGTTATTCTAAATCCCACAAACAAAAATAAATTGGGCATTGCTTTATTTTAAATATTTTAACAGTAAATGTAAAATCTATATTTAATGGTATTTTGTATTAGCTAGTTTCTTTATCCTTGCTGTTCATCCTAAAGATCTCTATAAGTCTGAACATATAGAAATGTTAACCTGTGTAGCTGTTAACATATCTTTTCTGCCTTTTTACTTAACTGCTTTCCCACTATCTAGGAAAAACAAAAGGCTTTTGATCTTCATTTAAAGCTGCAGTTTTTATCCACTGTATTGCAGCAGGTGAGAATGCTTTGTTTTGTCTGTGTCTTCTTACATCTCTTACATAGTAAGAGATGCTATAAAGTGATATTGAGGGTTTCCACATTTTCCAAGCAAAATTCTCAAACTCAAAATGTTTTCCTGGAAATACCAGGCCTGAAAAAGTCATACCTTTTGGCCAAAATCAGTAATCCTTGCAGAAAAATATTTTGTAATCACAGCTAGCTCTGTGTTATGATGGGAGTGATGAGTATGGAGCTGACTGGCTCTCTTATTTGGCTTGGTGATGAGAATTTGGTTTTATCAGTAAAGAAGAACAGAAGACAAAGATAAGGTCTATGATCTTCCTATTCTCATGTACTTGCCTATATTAAAAATTTTTGGGAAAAAAAATTATTTCAGCAAAAGATTTTTAGCAGCTTCTGATTGTAATGGTCTTCAAAAATCTTTATAAGCTCCCAATTTAAAAAAAAAAAAAAACAAACCCTTAATTCATTCATTATACATAGTTAGTAGATACTTTCTCACTTTGCTGCTAGTGTCTATTGCTTATCATTCGCCTAGATGGGATAAGGTTTCATATTCTGTGCTATTTGAGTCTCATCTTAAAAGAATCAGATTTTATAAACAGATTTTTATTTTATTCCCTAAGCAAATATATGTTTATCTTGTATTTTAAAATAGATACTATTTTTAGTATGTTATATATAGTGGTAAGCAAATAAATTTTGTAGTATTCTCTCAGTCATAAGAATCACTTTTTTGTGTCAAAAGTTGATGCTTAATTCAGCAAAACACTCCTTAACTTTTCCTGTTTTTTTCTTTACTCTCAAAGTTAAATTTTGTACTATGAATTTTAATCACCTTTTAATCATCTGGGTTTTCTTTACTAAAAATATCAAGGATGATTTTAAAGAAAAAATATTTTTCCATTTGTGCTATGTCATCAGCCTACGTCCATTATAGATATTCTTGGAGAATCCTATGCGGATTTTAAGATTTAAATAATTCCATTTCCAGTGTGGACCATAATATTTCACCTTTTGGAAAATAACTTCCTTTCTCATGATTATAGGCAACTCATCTCTAGAAATGAGGCATTAAAAATTATTAGGAATAACATCTGTTACTACATTAAGACAGTAGATTGAATTCCCTAGTAAAAATCTAATATTCAGAATTACCTAGCACAATCAAAAACAGAGGCTGTTTTTCTCTGTGTCACACTTTGGAGAATGTCAGTAGAATAATAGCTCACTCTGTAAGATAATTTAGCTTTCTTTTTCTAAATGGGTGCCCATAAACTAAGATATTGATGTTAAGGTCCAGGAAGGAAGTCTTAAACTTGCACAGAAGAGTAATTCCTTAATGCCATAGTTCATCGTAGTACATTTGTCTTCTACCAAATATCAAGGCAAATTTTAGCTTTCTTTCTCAGTCTTTGCTCAAAGGTGTACAATGAACTCCCACAGGGTGAGGAGACGCGGAGGCACATTTGAGTTTTGGTTTTGTTTTCATCAAGTTTGGGTTCAGTCAGGTTAGTCCAAAAAAATGAATCAATCAGTGGCAAAGCAGAGCTTGTTTTCTCCCCAGCCTCCCTCAACTCCCTACAAAAATATGAGGGTATTGACTGGGAAACTGGCATGGGACTGGGAGTGTGATAGAATGGCTTGAGACCAGAGGTAAAAATGATTGCTCTCCAAGTCATCATGGACATGGTCAATACCACCAGGGCTGCAAGTTTCCCTTGCTCTTTTTTGTGATCTTACTCTTGATGTCAACTGTTCTCTACTGAATTGCGACTGCTTCCTGTGCTAGTTTTATAGAGCCTAACGATGCCATAACATTGTAGTAGCAAAAAGAAAATGCTAATGGCTGAGTACATTGTGGAGAAAAAATTAGTTCAAGTGATGGAGAACTTTACTTTAGGAGCATTAAAAATAAAAGTAATAATGTTCATGGAAAGGAAATAATGTGGAGATGTCATAGACTGCTGAGATGCCTACAAGAACTTAATGCTCACCTGCTCTCAGCAGCTTGGACACTTACGTTGCTTCAGTTTTATCATCCTGCTTTCCTTCCATTATCTTGTGCAAGGATGCAAGTACTGTTCTATAAAGCACCTTCCAGTGTAGCATCCTTAAGTAAAAAAAAAAAAAAAAGAAAAGAAAAAAAAAAAGAAGGAAATATCGGAAACATCTGCAGCATCAGCAGGGAAAGGAGAGAGAAAGAGAGACAGCAGAAGAGAGGGAAATTGCTAAGAGCCAGCAAGAGCTGGTGTAGACCACTGAAGCATTATCTTCAGCAAAACAGGAACCCTTTCCATCTGTCCAACTACAACTAGAAATGACAGTAAAGAAGTTTTACAAGATGCTGTTTGTTATATTCGATACACGCAGACACACATACAAGATATGTGCATGCACACACTTTAGTATTTCGTTGGTTTGAAAACTCTTCCACAAAGAACTTGGGAAATTGAGCATCTTCTTTTGACTGTTTCTTTAATGTATTTGTGAGCATAGATGCTAATTATTCTAAAAAGGATAAATGCATGTTTTCTTTGTTCCATTAACCTCTTAATCTCAAATTAAGTAAAGAATGAGATTCTCGTAACCAGTACAAAAATTCAAATTTGGATCAGCTGCATAGATTTCATTTGGGAGGGGTGGTGATAATCCAGAGGTAGGGAGGGGAGCGCAGTAGAAATCAGGATGTGTCCCAGTGTTTTGAGAAGAATGGTCCTGCATAGCTTTTCTGTGCTAGGTATTTGTAGTAGAGGTTGCTTTCTGCATCAATCACATCCATACTCGTTCTTTGACTTGCTTGACAAGACAGATGGGAGAGACTTCATCATGGCATGATAGCTGTCTCTTTGCAGGTGTTAACAATGACCTTTCCTGCAAGGGCAAGATAAATTAGACAGCCGAGAGGTCTTTATAGCAATTTGAAATGTCCGCCTACCAGGATGATCTTGGTGTGCATGTGTCTGCAAATTTTAGATGATTTTATAGAACCTCATAACTCCTAAGTTTGACATGGGTGGTTGGGGAGGGGACAGGATTGTGAAGTGCTGAAACTCCAAGACACTTTTCCTTCTTTTTCTTTTTTTTTTTTTCATTTTTTCCTTACACATGTTGAATAATTATATCTAGAGTACTCTGTTAGATTTGCAAACTGGACATTTAGGAACATGAGCCATTTTAAAAGCTTTTGACAGTTGCTCAAAAAAGAGGTAATAACATATGAAAACCCATTAATTGAGCATCCAGTTTGTCCAATTTGAGAAACCTTGAACTCCCCGCACATTGATTTTACATCTGCATTGTGCAGACACGAATCTCTTCTTACTTTTCTGTAAAATGCAGCCGGGGGTGAAGTTGAGTTCTGAATACCGTTTAGCAGAAAACTTTCACAAAGTTTAGATTTAAATAAATTGAAATATTGCTTGTGCTCTAAGTTTTGGGAGATCTACTCTTCAGGTATGCTCTAAGGGAAATGACTTTTGCTTGCCATGTGTTTCCTCACAGTGTTTAAACTCTAGTGCTGTATCCTTGTTATGCTATAAAAGCAGATATTTCACAAGCTTAAAGAAAAGCTTTAACATTGTGACTCCTGGTCTAGATACCTGCGGACGAGGTTTGAGATATGTTAATTGATGCAAACACACTATGAACATTCATCTAGCTGCCTTGTGCAACATTTAATGTGAAGCAAGTTTTGGTTTTAAAAGTCAAACAGCATCTGCCACTAAGAACTTACCTAGAAATTCTAGAAAATCAAAAAATCACATTTATTTCACATTTAACTTTTCTTCCCTTATGCATTACCTATTGAGAAGGTAGGGTATTTTACTCAAAATCTTGATTTCACAGAACACTTTACCAGGGAAACAAAAACCAAAAAGCCTGTTTTGCAGTAATTGGTCTGTGATAAATGCCAATATGGATTCTCATGTTCTGGTATAAGAACACCGTTTTCTAATTCAGTTTAATCTTTTTTGGAAATCCATCATTAGCTACAAAGGATAATAAAAAATATAAGAAATAATGAACACTGAAATGAGGCTGCAGTTCTTGAAATGGAGAACATACATCAGTGAAGATGATGAAGAAAATATAGTGTCTGGCCTTTATCCTTTTTTGCTCCCTACTCATAGAATAGAATAAGAATTAGGTACTTGTAAAAGCAAATAATAAAACAAAGTAACATTGATTCCCTTTTCTATCCTATAAAATTATTGATCTGTTTTTAACCTAATTGGCACTTGTGAAAATAAATGGAAAAAACAGTAGGCTATTTATGGGATTCAAGTATTTGTTCTCAGTAAGAGAGTCCTAAGCTGACTTGTTTGGGGCTCTGCTGGCTGTCCTAACAAGCTAAAGATCTGTGTGCTCTATCATATTGTATTTGCTTTGTTCTCCTTCTCTTTAATCTCATCTTTCTAATTATTTCTTGTAATTCGGAGGAGTAACAGTGCTAAAGATGCCTTAATGTATTGACACACAATTATTGAGCACATGCTGCTAAAAAGGTAGTTTTTCAGTATAAAAGTCTTATCTAACATAAAAATGAACAGCTAATTACAGGAAAGAGATAATAAAAGAGGTTTCCCAGTTAAACCCACCAGGGCCTGTGGGTCCAAGGAACACTATTTGTCCTATATCCTGCCTAGGAAGCCAGCTGGCATATTTTTTAATACAGTGTTTACATAACACACAGAGATTTTTAATCAGTTATATTTTTCTGTACTATAGAATTTACTATATAGAATTCAAAGACTGTTTCCTCAGTTTTAATCCTCAGAGATTTTGTTTGTGGAAAAATTTACAGATGGGTGGGCCCCTAATTCACATACTTAATTATTTGCAGGTTTGAGGAATTAATTAATTATAGGTTTAAACTTCCCACACTTTCTTTTAGGCAAAGCAACACTAAAGGTATTGCACATAAATTCAGTGACAGTATTTGTATTGGATTTAACAAGCTTTGGCTCAGTCTTCAAGTTGTATAGTTTGGATGTTGAGCTTGATGCTTGAGGGTACATCAGGTGAAATTTTATTGCCATCAGAGGAGTTGTCCTGAAGCCTAAAGCTCTGTGAGAATCATCAGGATAGGGATAGTTAATTATAAATTAGGAACACAGATAAAAGGCTTACAGTTGTTTTAAAACAAAAAAATAATGACTAAAACTGCATGGTTTTCCATGGTGTTTGATAAAAAGTATTTCATAAATAATAAAAAAGGTTTTTTGTTTTTGTTTAATTAGGATACAAGTGTTTACATGCTTATAGCTCGAGCTTTTTTTAGAGGCCTACCATGTAATTCACAGCAAGTACCTTTGCAAACTGCCATCCTGATAGGGCTGCTGAAGATTGCTCTCCCATGTCTGCAGCTGCAATGCAATAGCTCCTGTAGATATGGAGACAGATGTTTCCACATCTGTTTGCCAGTACCCAAAAAGGAAGATTGTCGTTTAAAACCTATTTAAAATGCTATTGCAAAAATAGCCTTCTCTAGCTCACTTGGATTTTAAAGCTGGATATTTGTATGCTCATTAGGGATAAGATTTGGACCATTTCCCCAGCAGAAATTGTGTTGTGGAAGAATTGCGTGTGTATGTAATTTTACATGCTGTATCAGTGTGCATATGTGAAAAGGGGAGGGAGAAAAAGAAAAGTAGATTCCAATTTCATCACAGAGTTCTTGTGTCTGCTCACAACAGCCAGCCAAGTACATTGTTTTAGAATGGCTAAAGCTACAGCTGTCATCAAGGTGATTTTACATATTACCACTCTGTGCTAATTTGATGCTGTTGTTTTCTCTGTCTGCTCTTGTAACAAAACAGAAGTACTCTGCTGTCTCTCTCTGCAACATATCTACAGAGGTCCTGAAAGTCATCAATGCCACTGAAGAACTGATAGCAGAATCCACCAGTCCCTGCGACTTCCCAGCTGACATTGAGGACAGGGGCAGAGGGACGTTCCCACTGGGGACGGACCCTGTCAGGCTCGATGAGCAGCTCACCACACTGGAAGAAAACGTAAGAATGTGAATCAGTATGTGCAAGTGTCATGTGTGTGAGTGAGTGTACCTGTGTGTGGGTGCCAACTGGAAAGGGAAAGCGTGTACGCAGCATCAGTGGATGTTCAGAATTGATTTGGGGTTATTAAGCAAATACACAAACAGAACAGAAAATCTGGTTTCAAAGGGGTGCTTAGCTGTGTTTTGGGTTCTTTTTTTTAATGTGTGCTTTAAGACATTTTGGGAAGGAGGTGAGATGGATGTATTGGGTTTTACAACTCATTTTAGAATCCCTACCTCAGAAGTTAACTTCAGCCCTCTGAACCTCTGTGGCTGTGCAGCTGCGCCATGCCGTGCTGAAACCACGTGTCTCCAAATCCCAGCACAGCCTTATTACTGTAAGGACAGAGAGGGAAAGCACATCCTCAGTCACACGAAGTGATGGAATATCCAGCCACGCTTCCCCAGCGTTCTGTGCTGAGCACCCTGGGAGCCAGAGCTGCCTGCTGCACTGTTAAAAAGAGCAGGCTGGAGAAGGCAAATTAAACAAACATTTCTGTTTGGCCGCATTTGAGTCACTTGTCCTTTTTCATGAGTACCTGTCATCTGCAGGGAAAAGTGTAATGCTCAGTCATAGAGGGAAGTCACTACTCATTGGTAATTTTTATACATCCACTTAATGGAGTTGGTACACTTGTAACTTTCGATTTTTCTCTTTTTCCCGCATTTAACTGATTACATTTCAGTGTCTTTTCCCTTCATTAGGAGCTTTTAAAACCTGTTATGAATTGCCCCATTATAACATCCTGATCAATTCAAGAAAATAGATCCTGGTTTTCTTTAGCCCCTGGAAAATTTCCAAAGGTGGAACCACTTCTTAGGGGAAAAAAAATCAGTTTCCTTTACAGAAATGCACTTCCAGAACAGCCCCAAGTTAGGGGCTGAGGGGGAGATAATTCATGGCAATGCCAGCCACTGCTGCCACTGCGCCTCTCCAGAGCCCTCCCACCGGTCGTACAGCTCACTGATCCCTCCCGACACACCTGTTCTGAGCCCAAATCTCCCAGCCCTACTTCAGAGGTTCCCAAACTAGATCCTACCCCTCGTAACCTCCTCTGATCCAAACCCTTTTCCATCTCAGCCCTTTCCCCTGGCCCAGACCAACAGGATGCCCTCCAACCCACCCCAGAGCACCCTCACTACTTCCCAACCAGCTCCCGATCATAACCCAACCTCCAAACCTCTCCTTCTCACCTCTGCTCAGCCTTCCCAGGCATCCCACTGTGCCAGCTGAGATGCTTCTTCTCCTCCTCACCCTCCCACACACTGTCCTGGTTGCTGGCATCTCCTGTCCTCCATCCCGGGGCACCACAGCCACTCGAGCCGGCCCCACCATATAGCTCTCGACAGAGCGACCGTGCTCCCAGCTCCTCTCTGAGAGGAGAACTCAAAACAAACAAGCAATGCAGGCTTGGGAGTCATCCCCAGTGGGGTTGGGAGGGCAGGACAGGAGGATGCGTCCAGGAGATGCTGGACATGGGGCTGCTCAAATATGGCCCTCTGCAGAATGGTAAAGGCTTCCCATAGCAGTTGCTGCTCTAGTGCCCGGAGGAGGGTGTAAATTGAGCTTGTGGCGAGCAAAATGCCTTCCTCATGCCCACCTGTTGTGATATCCGCTTCATTCTTACATGACAGACACATGTCCACAACAACTTCTGGGAGTTTGATTAATTTTTTTCAGAATAGTAGAAGCAGGTAGATAGAGATTTTCTCCCTCATGAAATAGTGAAGCATCCTAGCTCCCCACGCCACGGAATGCATTTGTCAGGAGAGTGAATACAGAACAAAAATCCAAGTCCAGGCTTGACGATGTCTCTAGAAAAACTAAGAAATTCCTCAGGAGGGCAGAGAACAATTTGGGGAGATTTCCTCTCACATTTTTTCTGTGGAAAGCTGTGTTGTAAACTGCCTGAGGTGCGGGTTTTTTGTTGTGTTGTTTTTTTAGTTTTTTGTTTTATTTCCTGTTACACTGACAATCCCTCCCATCCTTGTGGGGCTTTGGTATCTGTGGTGCCGTGACCCCTGCTCATTCATTCGGATTGAGCATTTCTTACTGGGCAGAGACCAGGCACTGGGGCAGAGCGTTTCTTGCTGTGGCCTTGCCCTCCTGGCAGCATAGCCCCGGTTTAGCTTCTCTCAGTTCTCTGCATAATTCATAAGGTATCCAGTTCAGCCTTGCTGTGCCCCCACCCCACATCTTTTTCTGCTCCACACAGGATGTGAGGCAGGTGGCAAAACTTCATGGTTTCAAAATTTCACCACCATACTTCATAGCAGAGTTAAAGAGTCTTTAGAAATCCAGGAATCCGTAACTTTTCGCGATGCAGCTGGGGGCGTATCTGCATGCAGCTTGTCCTCTTCGCAGCAAATTTTGGAAGAAGATCTGGGTGTATAATAGTCACTTTGTTCATTTTTGCTCTCTGTAGCATTTTGGGGACTGCGCACACATCAGTGGGGAGAATGTAGGGCCACCTGTACCAGCACCTGCATAACTAAATGGTAGTAAAATAAGCTTCCACAATCTGCATGTGAATGTGAATATAAGCATAAGCGCATAATTTAGTGCAGACCTGCAAGTAGCCCATTGCTGTTTGGAAGCACAACAATTGTTCATGTAACAAGAATATTTTTTAGAAAGATCTTTTGTTTAGATATAGCTGTAAAATGTTGAAGAAAATTAAAATTTAACAAATGTAGGGGTTACAAGTTACAAAAATATTGATGACCTTCCCTCCCCACATTTTTCTATTAGTCCTATTTTCTTTAGATTTTTTTTCCCCTCTGGAAAAGTACAATTTATTGTGCAGAGAGTTTTGGCACAGCATTTAAATGCATCTTTTCTTCAACTTTCTAAAGATGTTTCTGTTCATAATGTTCCTTTTTCTTCTTTCTCTGAGCTTTTAGACATGATAGGGAAATTTAAAAACAACTTGTGAAAACAACTTTTAATCTGAAGTTGCTGCGGTATGCTGCACCACAAAGATGTCTCATTTAAATGAATGGAAAGAATAATTAAAACCCATAAAAGCAGAAGCATTTCTATTTAAATCAGCATGTACATTTTTCAGATATTTCATGCCTGCAGTTAGACTGTTGGTCTTACAAGATGCAGTTCACACAAGTTGTAGTGAGTTTGTTTCTCAGCAAAGTCACATACATGAAAAAAAAATAGTATATACATTTATGCTTTGAAGCAACTGATATAATGGAAAAACAAAAACTATTGCAAGCAATTAAGAAACAATAATAAAATAAAAAATAATGAAAAGCAAACACTTACTTACATCTTAATCTAATCATTCTCTGCCAGTTTTTATCCATAAAGTCACAGCATGGCCAGAAATTATTTGAATACCCGTTATGTCAAATGACTGCATGATCTAGCAATTGTGGGCATATACAATGACATGAGTGGAAAACAGGTATGAAGTAGAAGGTATCTGCTCAAGGATCTGCCTCAGATCCTGTTTGCTTGCCCCTTGAACCATGAAGTCAGCCACAGAATATGTTTAATTCATGCTAGTTTTGTAGCACCACAGTCTTTACTGCTATAAGAGTGAGTGAGGCTGCCCGTGGGGAAGATCAGAATATATATTTCATTTCCTCTGTGCTGTAGCCAACCTCATGAAAACAGTCTTTTGGCTGTCTAGTAAATAGGCAGAAGGTGCAGTATTTTCACTGCATGAGTCTGCACAATTTTAAGCACAGATGTGAAAAGATAATGCTTGACAATTACCCTTTTCTATAAACCAGAGACCTCCATCTGGCCATGTACCTTAAATTTCTTTGTGAAATAAAAGAAACACATAAAACACAGTGCATCATGAATTATTGCTCTGAGGAGCTGAATGGGAAATGCAACCATTACCTGCAGCTATCAGAAGTATTGTAGGTGGGTCAAATTATTAAAAGTTGTTTGGTTTTAGGTGTTTAAAAGGCATTTAGATGAGATTCTTAGGGACATGGTTTAGTGCTAGAGTTATGGTTGGACTCAATGATACTGAGGGTGTCTTCCAACCGAAATGATTCTATGTTTTAGGGAAGATCTCTAAATATTGAAGTCTCGTATTCTCTTTTATGTGGCCCAGATAAGTTTTTGGACCCTCCACACATTGACTCCAAAGGGCCGGGAGGTGGGAAGGTTTTGGCTGCTGTATATTTAGGTGAGAGCAGGATGGGATGGAAAACTGCGTTGTACATGTGAGCACAGTTGCTCTATAAGAAGCTGATAGCCACGTGCTGCTAAACAGTTATTCTTACAGAGTTTTGATTGCCAGAAGGTATTAGGCGTGTTTCAATAAACACAGCTTTATACAAGGTGTGATCTGTTGACTTCCCCTTGTAGACTTCAGGGGTTTTGCTATGCAACTGCATATCAAAAATAAAAAAGCAAGCTTTTCAGCTTTCTTTTTTTTGCTGGTGAATCTGGAATGAATCTGTTTTAGAATACCATTGTAGAATGAAATTTGGAGTTCAGCCACCTGCCGCTTCCCTTCTCTTTGTGGTGATGCGTTTTCAGATTATTCCCCCCTGATTTTCCTCTGCCAGGTAAGCGTCTCTCTGACAGTTTAGCAAGGAGACAAGCTCAAAGGCATTGTGGAAGATAAACCTCCGTGCCCACAAAACAGCAATCGCTGACGCCTGTCCCTGCCTTGGCCCTGCAGGTGTACCTGACAGCCAGCACGGTGTACGGGCTGGAGGGACAGCTCACCAACCTGGAGGACGCTGCGCGCAAGATCAACAGTGTTACGGCAGAATCTGAGCTGGCCGATCTGGAGGATCAGGTGGCCACAGCAGCCGCCCAGGTTCATCATGCGGAGCTTCAGGTGAGGGCAGCAACTCCTCCCTACCGGCAGGTTTCACGCCACTTTGCCTAGTGCTTGCCTTTTGTCCACACACGCTTACTTTCGATATTCTTTTGTACCGCAGTGAACTCATGATCCAAGTATGCTGACTGCATCACAGGAGCTGAGCAAAGCCTGGCTGAGATGCGTAACTCAGCACAGCCAGATGTGCTCTATTTGTTTGGTCCTTCCCCCAGCTTGTTTATGGGCATTGGAGCACAACAGCCTGTTGCTGCAATACTGATATCGAACCTACTCCTTGCCCCAGGCAGCTCACGTGGTACGGTCTGTGTCACACGCCTGGCTGTGGTCAGGCTGCGAATACAGTCTTAGGCAGTTTATTAATCAGCAGATTGTAAAATGCTTTATAAAAGAAGCCAGTGTCGGTATTGCTTTACCGAAAGAGGCCAAAGGCAGCCGGCCGCTGAGCCAAACAGAGCCGGGCACTCGCAAGCCTGCCTTGGGGTTTAGCTGCTAAGCAGCGCACATCCCGGCCAAAAGGCAATTCGTCCTGTGGGCTGCCATCTCGTGTCTCTCTGGCAAGCTCCAGCAAGTCTGGGGCTCCAAAGAGAACATCGTGATCTGGTGCTAAAAGCTGAGCGAGGTAACGCTGCCGGACCTCAAGGGGATAGATGACGCTGCTAGCAACTCACTGCCAATGCTTTCACTGCCCGGCCCGTGCCCAGCCAGGCACTCTGACCTGCCTGTGCTTTCATGGGAAGTACCCAGTTATTTCACGCAGTGGCAGCACGCTCAATTTAGAACTGAGCAAAGATCTGAGAGCCTGACATCTCTCTGATGTCAGAAGTGCACTGCTGCACTTCTACCAGCACGAGCTGGTGGTGATGTTTTGTTGCCTTTCATCATTATTTTATAGTAAATATGTTAATGGAGGTGAGAGGTGAGGAGGAAAGAGGCCTAAGCTATGCAAGGAGGACAGCAGAGTGGCCAACTGAAGGTCTTGTGCAGAGTGAACAGCTTCAGGTGTCATCGTGAATCAGGAGATGGATTATATGCCTGACTTCTCTGACACTTCTTTCCCTTTCAGCATCATTTGTTTCTGTTAGGCTCAGCATCAGCCTGCTTTCCCCCCCCAGATGTTTGCACTCTTGGACTTCTATTTTTCCTGGCAATTTGTTTTCCATTGAGTGTTTTTACGTAATGTGTTCCTGCATCTACGCATGTTTGTGTTTAACATACATAAACGTGTAAATTATGTTTAAGATCAAATGTTTAGATTTCGTGATGGAGGATCTAGTTTGCGCATGCATGAAATTAATTTTGAATTTGGAAATGTGTCCCACAAAGTCATTCTTTGAATGTAGCCTTTGAAAAATGCAGCTTGAATGAACCTGGGATTATGTAGCTAAAGGTAACTGGGAGATGACAGATAGGAGTTTTCTCTCCCCCTTTCTTTTTTTCCTCAAAAGGAGTAAAATACCTCTTCCCTGGAGTCACACGGTAGGTTGGATTGTTCTTTTTTTCCATCTTTACTAACAAATTAAGCCCTTTTTAACATCAGGACTAAAGAATACAGGAAAGTGTCAGAATTGCTGAAGAAGTTAGCCATCTGTTTGTGGTTTTTGATCAAAGAGAATTTAACGGGGGGAGGGATATATTTTAGTAGTGGCATCTACCGTAATTTTAAAACTTCTTTTTCCCTCTCCCCATCTGTCTGTCTCTCTCTTTTATTTTCTTTGAAGATTTCAGATATTGAGAGCAGAATATCAGCTCTCACTGTTGCAGGCTTGAATGTGGCTCCATGTGTTCGCCTGACAAGGAAACGGGATCAAAAGCAAACAAACCAGGTGCCAGAACATTATGTAGTATTCAAAAATACATTGGGGAAATCTTGCCTCTTTTTCTGTAATGGAGTTGAGTAACACTTATGTGTTGTTTACAGATGCATACAATAGACACATCAAGACAGCAGAGGAGAAAACTTCCAGCTCCACCAATAAAAGGTGCAGTTAAGTTGTTGTTGTGTACATTATATAGAGAGTCTATCTTCATAAAGTTCAATATAATGTACAGTTCAGCAGAGTGGGGGAAAGATTAAGTTACAAAATGAACCGAGAAAGCCTGAATATGTCCACCTTCCTCATTTCCCATTGTACCTACAGAAAATAAAATACATATTTGGCACATCAAAAAGTAGCACCACTTTCTCTTTCTGTGGAAGTTGTGACAGTGGCCAATTAATAGGCACAGAAACAGAAGGCTGGGAAAAACAGATGAGAAATGCTGAATTCTGCTGCAGCGGGGACGTGTGCCCGGGGTTAGGTTGTGAGGCCCAAGCAGTCGCACTGTTTAATTACCAAAAGCCAGTTGCCACCTTCCACGACCCACCCTTGCTTTTTTATTGCTTCCTATGTCTGCTGATTTCAGTCCATATGATGTGGCTCAGCAATGTTCCTGGTATTTTAGGGTGTGGCTGTGAATTGGCTTTATAAAATAAAGTGCTTTTTTCTTTCATGTTTTCTCTCTTTTTTTTAAGCCCACAGTGCATTACCTCTGACAATTCCAAGGCCTGCTTCACCTTGCATTGCTCTTGTTTTACCCTTGTGTAATTCCACTGATTGACATGGCCTCGAACTTTAATAAATTTTGAGTATCACAGCCTGCTGTTTTTCATTTAAATTAAATCCAGCTTTCCGCATACGTCTTAGGGGAAGTTTTACCTCTCTGGAAGCTGTGACTCTTTAGGAATATTGTCACACCTGCTTCAATCTGTTATGTGAAAAACCTCCCTTTTTGTATTTTTCCCAGGTGACAAAATAGATGGTTCTCCAGTTACCACTGTCAAAACGTTTAACAGAAACTTCATGCTTCAAGGATCTCTAACACAAAGAACTAAAGAGAGGAAAAGCACTGCCAAGGATTTAATGGTAAACTCATAACAAATGTTTTTAAAGCTGCTGTTAAAAGTAGTAAATAGCGAGACAGCAGAATCTGTGTAGGCAGCTATATTTCAGCATGTTCACAAAACTTCTCCTAACAGTTTGAGGAAAAAGAATAGAGACCGCTGAGGCAGGTCTGAACAAATACGACCAGTGTCCTGGAAGCTGTCTGACTATATGCCATAGAACAGCAGCTGTGTGCTCCTGAACGTCAGCCTGTGTGAATGTATTCTGGCTGTCAGCTCTCCAGGAATGTGTTACCCTTACTTTAAAAAAAAAAAAAAAAAAAAAAAATCGAGAAAAAAAACAGAAAAAAAAAAAAGAGTTGTCCCCTGCAATTCACACTTCTGAGCCTGACCCTCACAGAACCAGCTGCACACTGTAACTCAGTAGGTAAGAGTCACCTTGAATCTCACTCATCTTTGAGAAATATTCAAGGGTTACCTAAGTGGAATTTAAGGGGTACATAGACCATGCATTGGCTCCGCAAGGTTTGAACAAAGAGGCTTCACTGGACATCTGTCCATTTTTTCTAGAGTAGCTGTAGAGGGATAGGGAGAACAACTGATTGTCCAAAGCAGTCTGCCACTAGACATATGGAAAATAGGTGGGGAGGTGGGAGGTAGAAGGGCCTTGGCCCTAGAGGCTTCAGCAAGCTTGTTTTGTGTTTCGCTCATGTTTTTTTCTTTCCTGTCCCTCTGTTCTAGGAACCTGCTATAGGATCTGCTGTGATGTACTAAACTTTCACTTCCCTACTGCCAATAACACACTGCCTAAGGCTGTACACTAGAGTGCCTTTACTTAACAGCCATTGTGTATGTCCAGCTGAAAATGGACCCTCAAGAACCCACAATGCCTCACTTATAGGGCTTCGTTTGGATACCTCACTGAGAAAGCTGTCCAAGTCTTCAGCATTGTGGTCTGCTAAAGGAAACTCTGCCTTAAAGTTCTCACAAGACTCTAGAAAGGATGCTGAGTTTCAAAAGCAAGGCTCCACATTTTAAGATGCACTTTTTCTCCCCAGTGATTGTACTTAAGTATGTTGTCTTTAAACTGCAGTATGTTTTTGTACACTCAGTCAATTATAGGCCAATATTTCACACAAAAAGAAAGAACGAAGCAGACTTGTGATCTGTATTTGCTGGCTTCTTCCTATTCACGTGGCCATCCGTCTTGTCGAGCAATAAGAACAACTCTGTGCGGTATATTCTGCTTTCCAGCTGCGTGGTGGGGATGGAGAGTCGGTGTTCCTAGCTCGGCACCCAGGGAGTCAGTGGAAGTTTCGACAGGGTTTGTAGGAGGAGATGCAATGTGCAAAGACTTCTCTGTTCACTGAGGGTACGTTTGGCAGAGTTAATGTTCTAGCTCCAGAGCTAGCTATTTTGCTCTTGGTGGCGGGGGGGACGTGGATGTCACGTTGAACCGTGAACTGGTGGCAGCACACATGGACCAGATGTCTTGTGATCCTGGCATCTGGAAACCTCTGAACGCTGTTGCAAAACCCACACCTTTGTATGTCTTGTTCTTCTTGGTAGCATTGTCCACTTGACAGTGTCCAACCACCCTGTAGTTCAGAATAAATTCTGACCAAATCTTTAAGATTGGAGAAGGAGGGAGGGAGGAAAGAAGGAAGGAAGGAAAGAAGGAAGGAAGGAAGGAAGGACGGACGGACATTGTGGATGAGAACTCTGCTGACTGGCTGGTGGTCGTAGGGAGGCTACAACCTGTAAGAGATTCAGTTCTGCAATTTCTTGGCCTTTCTGAGGAAGGGGCAAATGTAGCCCAGACGTCTCTTCCTTTACTGGTCTGTAGCAAACATAGTAGCCGGGGCCTGTCACTGATGCCATGAGCACCCCCACTACCATCAGACCACTCTGAATTGGATTGTGAATGGTAAAATTTCTTCTTTCATTTCTTGAGACCTTTGAGAGGTGAAACAATCTATAAGGTTCTTGAGCAGATGCACAGGAGGGAAGATGCTGCTTACAGGACGTCCCTCTCACCCTTTTTGGGGAAGATGTAGTCAATTTTTGGTACTTTTTGCTCTGAAGAATACAATGGAGGTAGTTAGAGGAGGTGATAAGCCAGTGAATCCCTTACCTTCCACACCAAGTGCAGAGCAAGTACCCAAACTCAGGCTGGCTTGATGCGAGACGTGCTGTGAAGGAGGACGTGGGCCTCCCATGAGCAGAGCACCGCATGTGTCTCGCTGTGCAGCAGGAAAGCAGAACCCTGGGACACCAGGCCGTGAAGTATCTATGGTTGGCCAAATGTGAGCAAAACTGGGCAAATTTCCTGGCTGAGCTGGGTTTAGGGGGGTGGGTGAGGAACGGCTGGATAGGATGGTTGGAAGAACAGTGCCAGTTGCAAATCTGCCACCCATATTTGACATTGAGCTTGTCAGTATTCGGATGTCCAGCTGCATGTAAGGAACCCTCAGAATAAATACAACCATCTTCCCATCTAGAATACATGAGCATCACTCCAGCCCTTCCAGGAGTTTCCGTCTGCCCAAGGTCTGACCCCATGTGTTCATTCTGGGATAAATTATGCCTTCTTTTACTCTCACACAATACGAGTTCTCTGGAATTGGTTTGCACAGGTGTGAGAGCAGAATTTGGCCCACTCTGTTTAATATATAAATATATATATAAAACAGATAGATTTTATTTATATATGCAATCCAGTAAAGGAGATTAAACAGAGTAGGATGCCTAGTAATTTTTTTGTTATCCGGTCTCCTCCTCCTTCCTTGACTGTTCTCGTGTAAGTATACAATACATTCCCAGGTTCTGGTTTATGCAGGTATGCGTGTTATGAAATGTCATTAATGGTGGTTGGTCTACATATTTGTCTAATAAATAATAACTAATATTGTGTATGTAATATCAATACAGAAACGACTAATTTTAATAGAATAACTCTTTGGCTTTTGTTCTGTTAGTGTGATTTAAACAAGCCAACAAAGTTTGGAATAGGTTGTTTTCCTTAAGAGGCATGAAAAGCTACTACTATCGTGTTACAATGTTAAAATATTCAGTCTTCTTTAACAGAAAAATGTGTACTGTGTAGGCATTAAAAAAAAAAAAAAAGAAAAAAAAAGAAAAAATCCCACCTGCTATAAGGCATTTGAATTTTTACAAATGTTTATTGTGCCAAATATGTGCAAAGATATAATTTACTGTTTTAAAAAAAATCATAAAAGCATATGTTATAGCACACAAAGAATTATTTTGTCATCAAGTGATTTCAATCTTTAGTGTTAATATTTATATTTAGATCAATTTTTATAAATGAAAATATTTTAATGGGTAAAATGAAGAATATATGATCTATTTGATTAAGTCTGAGTGAATATTAAGCTTGCCTTGTTGTTGTTATCTGCATACTCACCAAGAAATACTGTCAAGAGAAATCATGAAAGAGTAAAAGCAATTTATGAAAAGAATGCCCTTTCAAGGACTTGATTCATAAAGAAAAAACAAAAGTTCTTCTCTGTTGTTTGCATTTATGTGCACTTCAGCCAGGACACACGCAGAACGCGCCGCCGCACACAGCGCTCAGGTGCTGCCCGTCCACCAGCGACCTGTCCCTCACTAACCCCACGAGACCCGCAGCTCCGCAGAAGAACCTGGCGCAGCTGCAGGGGGGAATTCACCTTAACACCCTCAGTTCAGGTTCTTTCCACTGGGGCTGGGGCGGGACGAATCCTCTTAGGAACGTTTGATGGTTCATCTTCTCCCAACTGTCAAGGCTGTTGGGTGAAATACCATCTCAAACAGAGTCTCCCCGGCAGAATTCCTGTAACTGTCACTGTCATCTCCACAAAATGACAACCTGAGCAGGAACCCCACCGCTAATCTTAGTCTAGGATTTCTGAAGTCTCATCTGGTGAATGCTGATCAAAATACTTCTTTATCAGCATATTTTCTCCACCAGGAGGGCGTTCATTTAAACTAGCATGTTTTAAGTAACGCTTTGGGTGTTAATATGTTGCATTATCAATAGGAGTAACTGTCTTATAATAAAAATTCACTCCTTGCTGACAGACCGTCCAAAAAGAAAAAAGGGGTTGAATTATCTGCAATGATTAATTCAACCAGTATTAAATTTTAGTAGTAATTCTAACAAAACACAACTAGAAATGCAAGTTCATTCTAATTTGTCTTTTGCAGAATGATTCATGGCCTGGATTTAACCATCAGTCCTTAGCTACATTGTAAACTATCTTTTTTGGATGTAAGCCATAGATTAAAATGCATTTGAATATTGTTACTGGTAATAGTTATTAATCAAGATGAAATGTATTGTGAATAACACTTCTTATAAAATGAGTATAACAAAGTTAATTACCATGGCAAACATGAGTATTGAGTCACAACCCCAGGCTTATTGATGCAGACTAATGCAGCAGATGGTACATTGCTTGTGATCCTCAAAGAGTGACTTCAGCTCGATCAGATAATGCACTTACAAACAATGACATTGTTTTCAAGG
Source organism: Caloenas nicobarica (assembly GCF_036013445.1). Lineage (NCBI taxonomy): Eukaryota > Metazoa > Chordata > Aves > Columbiformes > Columbidae > Caloenas > Caloenas nicobarica. The sequence goes on along the minus strand of NC_088246.1, from coordinate 48,815,242 downwards.
GCATCAGCTAGTTTAGGCCCTTACCCCTTTTGGATAATGGTGCGCCATTAGATGCGGTAGGCACAAAACTGCTCTGAAGAGTTTAATTAGCCAATTTTACATTTTTCTTGAGCTGGGAGAAAATACTTATCCTTGATAGGACCTCCTTTTTTGTTCATTAATGTATCTCTCCAGCAGTACAGGCAGAATCATGAAGGGCCAGTGGATAGTTTGGGGTCACATTCCTACGAGTGGATGTTACTCATCTATATAAAAACTACAGACAGAGCACCAGCGTTTCATGCCATTGATGCAAGTACATTAAAAATTACTGAGAGCCTTTTTTTCTTTCTTCCAACCATTGCTTTTTATTTTTACATATCAATAGCCATTGACTTTGGAATCTCACAGGAAGGTTTCATGGTACACTTAACACTGCAGAGTTTAAATCACAACACAAAAGCTGTGTTGTTTTTGGATAAAGTTACAGTGAACAGCATCAGGAGATTGGTGGGGATGTAAGATGAAGAAACATTTTTATAAGCTATAGTGGCACTTGGTGCTGATGTCCATGCATTGTCTTTTACCTGCACCTGGGTTTCTTTTTGAAGGAACTTGCACAAGTAGCAGAAAGAAAAGCAGTGTGGGATTGCTAGGCCATAGCAGAACTGGAGGTCTGAGGTGCAGGGGAGGGTGCAATTCAAAGAGCAGAGGTTAGGTCAGTGCCTCACGGAACAGGGATCACCAGTCATTGTCTTCTGTGTCCAACACTTTTTGCTCCCACAAAGCGTTCAAGATGAAATCCAGGTGCCGGCTCACAGGCCACCAGCTGCCACGGCTGCTTCTCAGCTGCCTCTTCCCAAACCGACCGATGGGGCGAACGCCACGGCCCACGTACCAAAAAGGATCGATCTCAGGACCTAGAATTCAAAGCAGTCAGTGAAACAGCTACCGCTGTACTTAAAGGCAGCATTTCCTGAACATCTTGAAGGTGTTAGATGGCTTATTTGCCACCCAGGAAAAAAAAATACAAGAGGAAAGGCTGCAGCCAGACACAATTTTCCAGTGCCTTTGAGGGTCACCTGCCATGTGCAGAGCCCAAAGGAAGAGGGTTCAGATGCAAAATTAATTTTCATCCATCTGGGCTGCAATTTGCAATTTGAACATAAGTGAAAAGTTCCTGTCAATTCAGGAGGGCATAGCATGCTCTAAAACTGATCTGAACCCTGCGAGAGGTTGCAATGAAGCCTACATCCAGAAAGACCACGGTAGCCCCCTGTACCGCCACTTTTAAACTGTCCTCTCTGAGCTGAAGTCCTGAAGGTCCTCCTGTCCAGCCTCCAGTTCTGCTGTATGCACCAGGTACGGTATCTCTACAGGCTAACAAATCCTCTGGATTGCAGAGAGGGTTCCTACATGAGAGGTAAACATAAAAAGCTAATTCTCGGTCACTTAGGAAGTTGTTTTCATGGATGACTTGACTTCTTTTAATGCATCTGAAGTACACTTAACTAGACTGTAAAAATAAGTTAGGTTTTAGAGCAGGTGTGGAGAGGGGTATAGTTGTATCAAAAGACTAAGATATAGCAACAGGGAAAATCTACAAACTGCTGGAGGTGATACCACCCTAAGGAAATGCCAAATCATTCCAAAGCCAGATGAATGTGAGGAACAGGAATAAATTTCAATTTAAGTGCATTCTATATCATCCAAGTCATATGAAAATCCCGGGCAAGGCAGCAGAATTCTCCCCTGTGCATTCTGATGCTTGAACAGAGAAAATACAAAATCCACTCTGGCTATGAATTTCTCCATAAATGCATCTTGAAAGTCTTTCCACACAGTATTTAGCACCCCTCCTGTCCACTGAAACCCAAGCAATTTAATTTTTCCACCTGAGTACTTAAAAACTGAGGCTCCCCACACACCTACCTCTCTATGAAAGGGGAAGGGTGTGTCACTGAGGGCCCCTGTGCCTGACTCCCCACATCCACCTCTCTCCCACTGCACATAAAATTATCAGCCTTTGCTCCTTGGGGAAAGATGAGATTTCCTGATAAAGATTGTCTCTAAAATCTTTTGGATTTTGTCTTAGCTTTTACTTGGGACTTCTGGTATAGTCCCTCACCTGGCCAGCCTCAGTTCCTAACAGCATCTCTGAATGGAGACACTTCAAGCACTTGTGTTTTGCCTTTCAGACAAGTCTGGTTCCAGACAGAAATAAAGATTTCTGTAGAGCAAACTTAAGCATCTAGCTCTCGCTCTCTTGTTACTCTATAGAAGTAGTTGTGAACTACCCCAGGTCTACAGAGCACAGCTGAAAATTTGATGCTTAAATATGCAGTGTGTACTGCCTTACATTTTCTTTGTCAGACTTTTGTACATTAGTGTCTCCTGCGGTATTTACCAAAAACTACACTATTTCCTTTGGCTAATTAAGGGTTGTGAGAAGATTGAGTTCTGTATATGCTCTTACAAGTGTAAATGGAAGTACAGGACCCCACACCCCCTTTTTACCGTAGAAACACCCACATGGATTTGCTGCTGAACTTTGCCTGACAGCCTGACCCCGATTCCTCGATGCACTAGAGACCACAGGGAGTCCATCACATGATGTCAGGTGAGACTCATACTTACTTCTGTTGTCTATCTGATGTTTAAATGGCCTGCTCTGTCCTGAAGCAAAGCTGAGCGATACCAAGAGCACCAGCACGTAGACAGTGACCAGCTTTAAGTGCTTCGGTGACCACTGGGCACGTGGTGTCCACGGGATCGGATGCCACATGATGGAGCGGTGGTGGGAAGGCTATGTGGAAAAAAGTGAACACATGCAACACATATGAATTAAAGCTCTCAAGGTGAAGGAAGGTGTCAACTCTAACAGCATGTTCCTGTCCACCACAGACACTTCACGACTAAGTTCTACGAAATGCTGATGCTGGGGATGTCCTGGTTATTTCTTTGAAGGGAAAGGCTGTGCAGAGAGCCATCTACTGAGGTAAGTCTTGCAACTTGAGTGTTTTCTCATCACCAGTGAAAGCCCCTGGCACAGCTTCACAGGACACACAAGTCCCAGCCCTGAGCTTGCCACTGACTTTCTCTGTGGCCCATTGTATGACCAAGGACATTGGCCACCAAAGTGTGTTTTAGCCACTATCTCCATCATCCTTTCCTCACTTGTAAAATATGTCTAACATTTGCATTTTACACAAATGCAAACTCAATGCATTAGAAAGGCTTACAGAAAGAGAACGCTCCTCTCACGTCAGCTCACCCTTTCACTGCCAGCATGCAAAAGTAGTATTTCCAGTTATGGTTTCCACTGTTAGATGGGTTGATCCTGTAAATGAATCCAGATGCAAATGGAGGAGAAATCCCCCACAAGAGAAGGGCTGTGCACCACTGAAGGTGCTGAGTCGGGAAAACCACATCCAGGAGGTGAAGGATCCCGGGCTCAGGTTACCACACACCCTGTCTCTGACATTTTGGACAAGCTTTCTTGCACCAGCTCTCCCAGCTGTCCTGCCACGTACCGTCTAACGTGCAAAGTCTGCCTGTGTATTTGGCAGCCTGGAGCTTCTGTTTGGTTAAGCATCACTTAACAGCCGCTATTATAGCTACAGATCTATAGGAAGACCTCTCAGCAACGCCTACACAGAGGCTTCTCCCGGGCTAAGGGTGGGACTTTTCTCCTGTTGCTGCCTGAGCACTGTGCTGCTAAAACCTGAGCCTACTTTCAGTACAGGCAGAGCAGGAATGAAAACCTTTTGATGCGAGATGCTCCCAGGCACACCGCACAGGCAACACAACAAAAGCACGTGGAGAATCTGGTTGTGTCTTTCATTAGAACACAAAGTCAAAAGCTCCTTCACTCCTAGCACTCAGTGAAGGTTGCTGTTTGTTTGGTTTTTTGTTTTTTCCCACACTGACAGTTCCTTAGCAGGCAGCTTAGAGGAAAGCGATTTTAACCCGTGATTTCAACAGAACTGTGAATTAACTTTTTCTAACTCGAATATCTCCTGACAATGTCACGATAATCAGGACTAAGTGATCTTGACATGTAAAAACACATGGGGTGAGTTCTGCCTTCAGTTTCAGCTGGTCTGCGTCTCTTGTTGTTCTGTGTTTAGCAAAGCCTTACGTTTGGTGAGACAAGATGATGTTTTGAGAACTCTCTCTGGTGTGCTCACAGGGCTGCTGTCAGGTTTTCCAGATTACTTGCTGTCTGGTTTTGTATCTTGTTTTTTCTGGGAACTGAGTGACAGAAAGGAAGAGCTTGCCTTGAGGTTATTGTTGATGAAAGACAAAAATACAGGGAAAGCTTTTTAGCTCACGTTTTTTCCTAAGCAATGCTGTGTCCCAGTCTCCACCAGCTGGTCCTGCGCCCCAAGCAGCCATTCCAACCACCTTCTGGAGTGCTGTTATTTATCAAACTTTTTGCTCATGCCCTTGACCTGACTAAGATTTTCATGAAGCACATGGCTCCTACTGCTCCTCGGTGGGGCAGATGGTCTGTGATCTCCTCCAGTCGAGACCTGCAGCTTACTTCCAAAGGGAAAATTGAAAGAGCAGGACCTCATACCGTCACTCTGTGTGCGCCTTCCATTTCCAACCATTAAATTATCTCAAAAAACTTTAAAAACTTGTAAGTCTCAACAAAACCTGACACAATTAAAAGTTTCAGGAATAATTTTGCTCCTGGACCTCAGCAGAAGTCGGCATCGCTGCCGTTTGGTCAACTTGCCACTTCTGCCTGGTCCCAAAGCAGAAAGAGCCTTAAAATTTTGGCTGAGCAACATGTGTGACAGCGGTCCAGCAAATTCCATTGACATAAGGGGAGGAAGTTACAGCATGTTAAAGCCACTAGTAAAGTTAGAGTGAAGCAGTGGCATCACAGCTTGCCGGTGTCTGCCTCACACGAGCAGCAGAAGACCAGCCTGGCTCTCTCTGGGCACCGTGGGGCTCTCAGCGTGCCAAACCCGAGCTCTCCTGCAGATCCATCAGGTCCAAACCTTCCCTGGATGTCCTCAGAAGCGCTCAAAACTCTTTAAACCCTAAGACGGGGTTGTCATATGCAGGGACAGGAGTTGGACTCGATGGTCCTTGCGGGTCCCTTCCAACTCAGGGCATTCTGTGATCCTATTATAGCACCTTACTTGAGATCAGTGGCTATGTACCCCACGCTCCAGCACAAATGTGAATGGCTTTCGTGTCTGAAAGCGGCATTGGAAATCCCCACGAGACATCACACCCCGGGCGACTCCAGGCCTGGGACCGTGGCTGGTTTCAGGGCTGGGTGACACGGACGGCGCAGCACTGTGCTGCAGGCTCCTGCCTGTCCTCTCCCGGCAGGGCACAGTGCTGCTGCCTCAGCACGGTCTCCTTCAGGGCAAAAACTGGAGAAAAGTTACTGAGCGCAGAGCATAGCTGCGCACATCGATGTAGAAAAGCTAAAGCCAAAAAAAAAAAAAAAAAAAAGAAAAAGAAAAAGAAAGAAGGGAAACAAGCGCTGAAGCAGCTAGAGGGAGGCACTCACCTGTCTGCACCAAAGCTGCTCCTCAGGTAGCCGCTGCTCCAAGCAGAAACAGGGCAGCTGCTCGGGGCTTGTGCCTTTTATACTGGAGGGAAGTGGGCTTGGAGGGGGAGGGGGAGTCAAGAGGTGGGCCAGGAGGACGTCAGCAGTACTAGCGAGCAAAATTTAAATTTACAAAGGGAGGGGAAGAGAACCGTGGCTCTATTAGAAAGCCATCGATCAGGGTAGGGAGCAGGAGCTGAGAGCGGTGAGAGGGGATTGCAGAGGGGGGCTGGCTGAGGGCCCCCAGCCCACCAGGAGGGGAGCAGACGGGAGGGGGCCGCTGCTGTACCCCTGTGGATGTGGGGCACGGACAAACCAGAGCAGCACCGGCCGCCACGCTCTCCGCACAGGAGAGGCCGGCTGTCCCCGCTGCCCGGCTGAGATGCTCTGTCTGAAGCATTTGTCTACGGGGGAAAAACACTCGTGGCTGGGGGATGAGGTGTGGGGAGAAGGAGGAGATGGGCAGCGGGAAGCTCTCAGGAGCAGCGAGCTGGAGCAGCCAGGCCACGTGCCCCTTCGCAGCCCTTGCTCCTCTTGCTGTTGTCCCGCCTCTGCTTTTTGCTTGGGATCTTACTTGACCGTAGCTCTCGGCTCATTAAGCCCCTAAGCCATGGCTCGGGTCAGCTCACCCACGCCTCAGTTTTAGGCCGTACTCCAACACAGCACCCAAGTAGCTGATGAAATAATTTGTGATTCAGTGCTTCAGCAGGTGCTTACCGGTTTTGTGGCACAGAAAATTCCATCTGCATGAGGCTAATATCTCAGGCAATATTGTATTATATCTCTACAATAGGCACCTTTTCTGTGTGCCTATTTTTAACACTATCTCTTTACTAACGTGTCATCAGAGTCTTGCTGCTACAGATCTTGCTGCTTTAATAGCTGAGACCATATTTACCAGGAGGTTTTGTAAAGGAACAGCAGTCGAACTGGCACGTGTTTCACTCCTTTGGCACCATCCTGCAGAGAGGCGGAGATCCGAAGCATTACGGGGCTGCCCAGGGACCGCAGACTCCCTTGCAGAGATCTTCGCAGACGCAGGGTTGTGCTCTGCTCCTGGTGAGACTATCTGAAGAAACAACTTTTAAACCTGTGCTTAGTAGACAGGGCTCTGAGGCATGACCCAGTCCACAAGCTGAGACTGGATGGGAAAGGCTGCAATCCCAGTTGGATGACGTGGAAGTTCAGTAGCAAATCTATTGTTTGGTTTTTCTATAAAGTTGCTTCCAGTTGAGAAAACCTCAAAGTACAAATGACACTATTTCACTGCAACCACCTCCCAAAAGATTTTTTTTTTTCCTGGGGGCAATTTGTGGGGTACTTGTACAAGGAAGCACAATTCAGATTTTGCCTGGCTCTGCCCTTCTCAGTATCCAGGCATCAAGTAGATGACCCCATCACCACTACTGGCGGGGGGGGCGGGGGCATGATCACTAATTATGAGGATTAAAATAAATGTCTCATTTATGTGTAATAGTTTGCTCTAAGGGCATGTGTATGACGACAAATAGTAAAGAAGCCTGAGAAATACTCTTCCATTCTCTAATTTCCACCTGGTAACAGCCAAAAGAAGTGTCTTCCTCATCCAAGTTTTCAAGAGTTTACTCAGACTACTTAGGAGTACAATTGCAAAATATGAAGAGCACTTCAAGTCCATAATAGCACAAAAGGTCTTTCTACAGCCAACACAATCAATACTGTATATACAGGCTTTCTTCAGCGACCTCCTTTTAGCGTGTTCCCTTTGAACCTTCCAAATGCTCCCTACCTAAAAATCAATCTGCATCCAAGAACCAGGCGGTGGCTGCGCTGCTGCTGTGCTAATTTTGTGTGCATGTGTGGAGAGGGTATCTTCTTGGTAAGTAAAACCCTTCATGGTTTTGCATTGTAGATCTTTCTCTTAGGGCTCTCCACATTGATTTTAACCAGAAAATGTAGGTATTCTTTCTTGATCTCTAGTGGGCAATCGCTGGAGTGAGGGCTTTTTCTCTCCAAGACATGTAGGATCCTGTCTTGTTTTGCTAAGTGATCCTATCATCTCAAAACAGAAGTAAAAGCTATTTTCAACCTATCTACTCTTTCTAGTCTTCCTGGTACTGCAGCATGAGCCTTTCAATAGCACAGATAATTTTCACTGACGGACAACTACATGGAAGTTACCATGTAAAATAAAACTGTGTGATATCTTCATGTTAACAGGCTTTGCCTATTGGTAAATGCTGTCTGCAAAATAATATACCACGCAAAGAAGAATCATTATTAGGAAAGCCAACATTTAAAATGCTCTAATACAACCAGCTGCCTTCATTCAGGCCAGAGGTCCATCTACTGCAGTGTCTTGTTTTGAAGGTGGCCAGCAGAAAACAGCCAGGGAAGAGTCTAAAAACAGGGCAGCGTATTTTGACATTACCCACTAGACAGTTCTCCCAGACCCCTGAGATTTATGGTCGAGAGGTTTTTCCAAGCCAGCTGTTTCTTTGTGGCAGGTATCCCTTCCTGGGCTACTTTTCTTTCACGGTTGCTTCTTGGGCCCAGATAAATTCTCGGCAACCACAGAATCATGTGCCAAGGACTTCACAGCTCTCTCCCTCCTACAGGAAGGATCACATCTGTGCCTCTTTTCTGGACAAACCACTTGCCAGTTTCAAGTACTTATTTTTCCATTTTTGCTTTCAGTCATTCTGCCTTCATGAAAAGCTACCATAAAACATTGTAAGCAACGAAGACTAATTAACTATGTGACAGTCTGTTTAAATGAGCCTCATCAGGTATTTCTCTTACCAAACTACTCTTTTATTCCATCCTCAATAGCTGCAAGTTACCATTTCTTTCCACCAGACCACAGCTGAATTACCACAGCGCTATGTATGGTACTCAGAAGCTTCATGTAAATTACTCCGACTTCTCAGGGTCTTTTCAGGCAGTTGTGATTTTATTTTGTTTTGCTATCCCATTCATAGCAAGGCCTATGCTTTGGCTGAGGAAAGCAAGGCAGCTCACTCAGCACAGAAACGCATGAGCCATTCCCACTTGGGAGGAACTGGGAAAGAGTTCTCGGGGGAAAGAGGGTCATGAAAGAGTGAACTGGGAATCAAAGAATCACAGAACGGCTGGGGTTGGAAGGGACCTCTGGAGATCATCTAGTCCAACCCACCTGCTAAAGCAGGTTCACCCAGAGCAGATCACACAGGAATGCATCCAGGTGGGTCTTGAATGTCTCCAGAGAAGGAGACTCCACAGCCTCTCTGGGCAGCCTGTTCCAGTGCTCTGGCACCCTCAAATAAAGAAGTTTCTCCTTATATTCAGATGGAACCTCCTGTGCTTCAGTCTGTGCCCACTGTCCCTCATCCTATCGTTGGGCACCACTGAAAGGAGTCTGGTCCCATCCTCTTGACACCCACCCTTAAGATATTTATAAACATTGATGAGATCCCCTCTCAGCCTTCTCTTCTCCAGGTTGAACAGACTCAGCTCTCTCAGTCTCTCCTCATAAGAAAGATGCTCCAACCCCCTAGTCATCTTCGTAGGTCTCCACTGGACTCGCTCCAGTAATTCCTTGTCCTTTTTAAACCAGGGAGCCCAGAACTGGACACAGTACTCCAGATGCAGCCTCACCGGGGCAGAGCGGAGGGGGAGGACAACCTCCCTTGACCTGCTGGTCACACTTTTCCTCATGCACCCCAGGACACCCTTGGCCTTCTTGGAAGATCACCTAGTGGACAGCTTGGTCTATAGTGAAGGGGCAGAAGTCTGCATGTTAAGACCTCCATCCTTTTTGTTTGACAGGCTGGGCACATGCTCTCTTCTTTGTAGATGATCCCTGGGAAGGACTCAGGCCTCCATCACTCCCCTGCCCCACACACAACCCAGGACTCTGCATGTGAAATTCCTGCACAGCTGATGGGAACCAGGAGCGGGGCCGAGCCCACTGTTAGCTGGAGTGTCTCAGCGTCTCCGTGGGATGGCTGACCAGGGAGACACTGTGGGATGCAGCTGCTTAGGAAGGCAGCAGGTACACACGTCTGAAGGGCTGCGGGAAGGAAAGCAACTTCCCAAGGCTGAGGAGCGGTCAGGTTCCTGGGCAGGAAATGCTGAGGAGGATGAATGGTGGCAATGGGAAGGTATCGCCTGGAGGTTGGAGTCACCTAAGAGGACAAGGTCCAGGGAACCTGCCCTGGAGGAAGATTCTTTGGGAAGACAGCATCAGAGGTCAAAGTGAACTACAGTTCTGATGCAAAGCTCTAACCCCTAGTCTGCTCAAAGAACTAAACTAAAACTACTTTTTTCTGTACTTCTTTTGCTGGTAGGAGCCTTCCACAAACAGAAGGTGAAAACCATCAAAGCAAAGACATTTGATATAGTTGGATGGAGAAATATAAACTTTTTTTTTTTCCCACAGCTCACCACTCTCATTGTTTCACATACCAGCATGTGAACAGTTTGAAAATGCCATCAACCACTGCCTGATCCATGAATCTACCCGGCCTCCTGTGCTGGGGTAGAGCATGACTTTTGTGTGTGAAATGAAATAAAACATTGTCGGCTTGATTTTGCTGAGCTTGGAACAAGTGGGAGGGATAACATCGACACTGCTGTCTGGAGCTGGAAATTCTTAACTGATATTAACTAGGAAGTATTTGCTGATTCATAAGAGGCCCAGTTGTATCAATTGAATTTGGGGGATTGATGAAAATTTTTATTCAAATCTATTCAGAAAACCAGAGACTGTCAGTTATGTGTAGCTTTACACTGAAGTCGTTCTCTAGTAACATTCAGGTTCAGAGAAAAGCCAGGACTGCCTTTATTTCGGAGCTACTATTTTCTTTGAGAAAGAGGACCATCTAGTGGTTTATCACAGAAATTATCTTCTTGCTTTCAAGCATTGAGCAAGGAATGAACCCCCACAGGTTTCAAAGGAAGCACGTGTATCTTGAAATCTGACCATGGACTGGAGCTAAACTAAACTACGTACAACCCAGATTCTGGTAAGTTAGACTGGATATCCAGGTGTTTACCACCAGCACACTTCCTGGTTTGCCCAGTTCTCCCAGTTAACACATGCTTACTGGAACAACTTGTTTAGCAGCTGGGCCAGCTCATGCGTGGGCTACAGCTCAAGACATAAGCCCATCTCTGCAAGCCCTTCCTCAACACGCTGTGGAGGCTCTGCACTACGGTTAGAGATCAGATGGAAAAACAAAAACAAGCCAGGCTTGGCACGCTTACAGCCACCTTTGAAACTATTCTGCTGGCAGCGCAGACAGAAAGAAGATTCCTCTCAATCTTTCACTCTTCTTCCTCCTTGCTAGAAGACCACCGGACAGCCTTCTGCACAGTGGTTCGGGATGCACAGCTTCCAAACACAGCTGGGTATTGTTAGCAGAGTTATGCAGCAGGAGCAGGGAAGATTACAGTTCAAGTAAAAAAAAAATAAAATCAAGGATGGAAATATTTTTTTCTGTCTCTCAAGTGTCCAGCACTTTGATGTTGTTTTCAGGATACCAACATTAGACCAGCACAGCTACGCCTCTGCCACTGAAGTGAGGCAGAATTTGTGTAAAGGGTATTTGCATTGCTGGAACGCGGGATGTAAAATCAGTGCTGCTACGTGCCATTTGCACAGTTCATGCACAATCACCTTCTCGGGCAACTTAAACTGCTCTTGGAACACTCCGTGCTTCAAGCAATAATTGTCTGGGTTTGCAGGCTGTTGTGGAGGATGGTTCAGCACAAGAGCCTGCCATGTTCTGGTAGGGCAGACCACAAGACCAGGTCTAGGGGATTTGCCTAAAGGAGTAATCCTCAATTAAATTAACAGACCTTTTGGCTTTGTAAAGGCTCCTAAGTAATAAAACTTGCAGTATTAGAGTGCTGCACATTAAAATAATAGCAGTATATATTAGAACAATATCTATAGCAAATGAAAAACTATGTTGTTTGTTCTAGTTACCTGGTTCCCCCGAAAATAAGGCAGGGTCTTATATTAACTTTTGCTCCAAAAGATGCTTACTTTTTTACATGTATAGCTGCCTAGACTTTTAAATTGACTTTTTAAATGAACTATGAGTAGGCCTTATATTTCGAGCATCCTCAAAAATCCTGAAAAATCATGCTAGGGCTTATTTTCCAGGGTAGGTCTTATTTTCAGGGAAACAGGGTGTTACAGAGGGGACTGAAGGCAGCTGAAGGTAACAGCAGCTCTGTGTGTGCGTGCATGCAAAGACAGATGTCACACAGAGTCCTACATTAAAGCAAGAGCTTTAGCCCCCGTCACATGGGTGACTTGTTTCTTTCCTGATGTGAGGCCTTCTTGTGGTATTCCAGTCCCATGCTTCCAACACAGCAATTCTCTGGAAGAACAAAGTTTCTCTCACTGGTCTGGGTTACTCGCTGTTCCTAAAGGGCAGCCAAAGTATAATACACCTGGGGGTACCCCGGGAAGGTGCAGTTCTACACTAGGGTGACAATTTTTACCAAAGTCTACTTTACGGCTTCAATATGTCATATTTTTAAGCTGCATGCCAGTGAGTCCCTGGCTTTAATCCCTGCATTTTATCCAGTCATAAATAACGTCTAATGATTCACATACAGCTTGACAGATGAACTGAAATACAGTAGAAGGCAAGCAAGGGGATCTCTAATTGCTATTCATAACCAGGCCTTGCAACTATGACACTTAAATAGCTTGAAGTCATGATCGAGATAATTAGAGATTACATTCTTCTTTTCCTGCACAATAACTGCCAGGTTATACACTAGTCATAGAAAGGCAGGTCTCATTCCCAATCCATTGCTTAAACTCTGAAGTCCAACAGAGATTAGTGAATGAGATTAACTCCAGCCTTGGTTCTAGGGAGATTAGCTGTAACCTGAAATTTAACAGCCTAAGCAACACCATCTCTTGCTTCCACTTAGGTTTTAAACTTATTTTAACTGCTTCTGTTTTTTTGTTTGCTGCTGTGCCATGTCTGCTTGGCCCACCTTTCTGCAGTCGGATGTGGCTGGAAGCCCTCGCAACCAGGACTTCCACAGGTCCGTCACCATGAGTGGCTGCTCAAGAGCGGTGGGAAGGACTCAGTCAAGACAAAGGACCTCACGCGGCTGTCAAGGAGCAGAAGCAGGAGAAGCACATCTCCAGCAGGATGCCATCTGTCTCTGCCCACAGTGACCAAAGTTTGGTGCAAGGCGCTGGCACAGACCATGTTTGTTTCAGACGTAAGTGATGGAGGTGACACAGACCTGCAGCTCCCTCGGAGGAGGACAGCAGAGAGAGAGCTCTTTGCATTGATACAGCCCCGCAGAGACCCCACGCCAAAGCACGTGGCCATTGCGGCCAAGGGAACAACAAGCATGCTGGCCACCTGCTTTATTGCTGCCCAGTGTGTGTGCCAAGCTGTGCAATTAGGATTTAGTTCCATTCCCTCTGCAGTTGTCAAGGTTTGCACTTAAGAACTGTTCGCTGTGGTTTCATTTAAAGGGCAACAAAGTCACTTCTTGGCTTACAAAGGAGCTTTGTCGTTTCCCAGATACCAAATCTCATTTGTTTGTAAACTGTATTGTGAATTCCACAGATGCCCAATGAGCCCACAGGCCCAGGTTAACCCTGCAGTGAGAACTAGAAGTACAAAACTATTTTAAATGCATGAGGAGTCAAAGTAAGCACCAGAACCATCACAGTGAGCAGAGCACTTGCCTTGGACTTGGGGTTTGTGCCTGAAGACCCACTGTTCTCCCATCCATGGCCAGGTCTGTCCATAGCCTCTGTCCTCTTCGGTTGTCCCAGCACAACTGTTGCAGGATGATGCAAGTGGAGTGGATCTCAGGTTTTAACCTTTGAGTTTATTTTTTAACTCCAATCAGTTTGCTGATCTAGCTTATCAACAACACCCTACAGACAGCGGTACTGGCCCAGCCAACATAACAAAAACCAGTGGCTGGGATGAAAAAAGGGATGACGGGTCTGCTTTGCTGCTGGGAAAAATAGTTTCATGGGATGACAAGAGAGCAAAAGATACAACAAAATTTTGCACACAGATGTTGAGTTTGCAAAAATGCATCAGTGCCAAAAACTTCCCCACGTTAGCAGTAATGTTAAGTTCTCCGAGGGAGGTGCTGAAGGCATCCTGGGGACACGTCCCTGGGGATGGGTGTCCTGAGCTTGCTCAACCTGCCCAAAAGGTCTCTCAGTGTCTAGCTCTGTGTCCTTAATCCACAGACATTGCCCAAATCGTGCCATGTCTCTGTGACTGAAGTGAGTGCCTCAAGCTCTGTTATTATCATCTCCCGACCTCCCTGTTACTGTCCCAGTAGTGCCTTTTGCAGCTGCTTGGCAAAGAGTTAGACGACCTTTCTTTACAGCCCACAATGCAGTGAAAGGCTTCATCAGCGACAGCAGCAAAGGGCAAGCAACAGGTTTGTACCATGGCAAATGGCTTTGTTTTCCCCAAGGGAAAAACCCTTCCTTGCAAAGTGCCAGGAACAGAAACTTCCTTAGGCCAATGCAGGCTGACATTCACAAAACTACTGTAGTGCTGATCCAGGCCTTGGATCACAGAAGAAAAATATCAAATATCCCTTTGATTTAAGTGGACTGAAGCTTAACATAAAAGCCAAAAATAAAAGAAGGGAGAAATAGGAGAAATATAGGTTGCGGCAGTTTTGCCAATGAAACTAGGTTACTGTACATCTGCAAAGCCATTAATCACCTCCCAAGGACTGGCAAACTTTGTAACACAAGCACACCTTTTTAAAGGCAAACCTTTGCCATTGCAGCCCCAGGCGCTTAAGTCCTCCCCACAGATAATGGCTGGCTGTCAGCTGGGGGGTAGGGGCTGAACGGGGACCCCCCATGCAGCCGGCCACCCGTGGCGGTGTCTGGTGTGTCCGGAACGCAGCCGCTGGCAGTGCCCACCTGAAAGGAAGAGTGAGCACAGGAACCTGCGCACAAAGGGGGAGACATGGGTGGTTTGTGGGGTGCTAACTGGCTCCCCCAGTGTATCTGTATAGGAAACAATTACCTTGCCAGTATAATGGGCCCAGGCAGAATCTCTCAGCAAAGCATATTTTATTAACGATTTTGCAAAACTGGGTGCTCTACCTAAAGGTAGGCACACGGAATAGGGCAAAAGCCCCTGCTTATATCCCCCCCAAATTCCCTCCCCTGCGCCCCACTGGTTGGGCACTGCAGGGTTTACAGAGTACCCGACCCCTGCCTCAGTTTACCTGCCTCATCTACTTCCAACAGCCCCCTCCCCTTATTGATTTATTTAAAATACGGATTCCTGGCTCTTTGGTTACCCTTCCCGCTAGCTTAACTTTTTAAGTACAGTAATCAGTTTGCATTCCGGGACTAGTTCAAAGAGACTTTGTTTTACAGTAAGGATTCATTGTCTGATGTCTCTCAGTCCTTTCCCCGCACTGAGGGAGGCAGGGGGCCCAGTTTTGTAAAAACAACATTCCTCCTTCACTGGCTGCTTACACCTGCGTGTGCTGAAAGGCAAGGCCCGACCGAGGGGGATTTTTCTCCCATGTGTTTTGAGCGGGGAGGGGAAAGCGCTCTCCCCATCTCTTGGGAGTTAGCTTGGCGTTCCAATCAGCCTGGGGACGCGCCGGGGCACCGCCCGACGGCACCACCCAAACCAAGGGCACCCGAGTGGGGTGTCACCCCACCGGGGCCTGTGCTGTCCCCGAGGGCCGTGGCCGGCAACCACGCCACTTGTGCGTGGCACTCTGGAGAACGAGGGGCCCCAACGACCCGCCAGCATTGCTTTTGGGGCGCCTCCTGTGGGGAGCTGGGCTCCCGAGCTGGTGATCTCCACCCGCCGGTTGCCCCCACGGGGAGAGCGGCGGTGCGCGAGCACACGCCCGGCTGTGACGCAGGGCCCGGCCCCGCCGCCTGCTCCCCGCCGCGGCGCACCCTGGGAGCTGTAGTCCTTCGGCCCGGAACGAGGCTCCGCGCCCGTTGCCCGCAGGGCGGGGCGGGACTCTCCTTCCCGTGAGGCAGCGCGGCGGCCCGGGCGAACCGCCATCTTGTGAGGAGCAACGGCGGCCGCTGCCCGTTAGCGGCGGGGCGGGGGCTGCCAGCCCTTTCCGTTCCCCTTTGCGCTTTCTCCTCCCGTTTACTCCTTCCTCTCTCTCCCGCTTCCCTCCCTCTCAGATCCGCCCCCCCACCCCCTGCTGTTGTTATTCCTCCCCTCGCTTCTCCCCCTCCCTCCCCGCCGGCACTGCGGAGCCGGAGACGCGCCCCGAGCGGACCGAACCGCGGCCTTTTCTCCGCTGCCCCGGCCTCTCGCCGCAGAGTCGCATGTCATCTATCCAGAACCTCCAATCCTTCGGTAAGAGCCGGCGCCCCGCCTGCCCCTTGTACCGCAGGGAGCCCCCCGCAGCCACCTCCCCCCTCACCGAACCCACCCCGGGCCTGCGGCCGCCCCCGGCGTCCCGTCCCCGGGCCGCTGCCCGCGCTGCCGCCCTCCTGCCCCGGCACCGCTCCCCAGGGCCCCCGCGGGGCCCGCGAAGCCGGCGCTGAGCGGGTGTCGGCGGCGCTGCCCGCGTCGCTCCCTCCGGCCGCTCGTCCTTGTCCTCCCGCAGCGGTGGGGGCTCGTCTGTCCCTCCGCTTCCCGCCCGCCCCCGTGGGCGCTGCTGCCGGGTGCGCCCCGCACCGCGCTGTTCGCCTGGGTGTTTCCCGGTTGAACCCGCAGCGCAAAAGTTGGAACCCCTGCGGGCAGAGGGAATCCGGGGTGTGTGTCCTCTGCTAAAGAAAGGAATCATCTCCTCCGTTCCAAGTGCTTGCTGATCTGCTGCCGCATCCTTGTCAATGTCCCCCAACCTCATATGTGCCCTGCAAAGGGTATTGTTTCCGTGGATTAAGCTATACAGATAGTAGGTGACTTCTCTTGTATTAGTAGGGAAGTTTACCTTGCTGGGCCATGGTTCTCCACCTTCCTTATCTGTAGGCAACAGAAGTGAGCAAGTTCACACTTTAAAGGATAATGTTGTTAGGTGTCAGTTTTGTGTCTAATCTTCTGCACACATAAACCCTACGAGGAGTTTATGTTAGTGACAGTTTAGGAGCTGATCCTGTGCTTAGGAAGGTGCTGCCCGAAGGATTTGTTTGAGGTAATCCAATGTTATTATAACACCTACAGCAGTGGCTTATCTCTAACACAGAATCCTAAACTCTGCCAATTGATCTTTATGTCTTTTTCTTTCACGTTTTCTTTGACTGAAATTTTCTATCAGCGTTTGTCCTGCAGGCTGCGGCACACAGTGAAATTGAGCATGTTTTAACAAATGCCTTAGTAGAAATGAAGCCAGTCAAGCTTCCCAGTGCTGTACCACTTTCCCGTGGTGCTCGCATCCTCACAATGCTTTTAGTGCCTTTAATGCTCTTGTCATTCTTGGTGCTACATGGGTCAGGATGTCTGCAGCTGAACTGCTTGTGTTCCTGTTTCTGCTGAAGTTTCATGCTTATGGGGCGTTTGTTCTAAGTGGATGGCAAAACTTGATCAGTGTTCTTAGGTTTGAGTTTTGGTTGGAAGTTTGGGAAATTGTAGCTTGCATGGCTGTTGAACGTGAACTTTCTGAAGATCGGGCTCTTCAGTATGACTCTGATTAGTATTAAAAAACTACTTGTGATTCATTAAAAAAATACTTCATGTATTTCATGCTTTAAGATTTATTTGGAGCTACAGGTTAGGAAACTTGTAGGGCTATCTAGTTTCCTGATAGAGTGAGTGTTAAATATGTTTTTGTGGAGAACAGAGAGCACAAAGTGTAACCCAGAAACCTTTCTTCTTCCTAAATGCCTTCCTGTTTCATCTGTGCTAGATAAATTTCAACTTGGAAGAATTTGATAACCGACATTTTATATGCAAAGCCCAAATGAATTTTGTTACAAGTTTTGCTTAAAACTAACTCCTGGCAGAGGGGTCCTGGTTTTTAGACAGCCTCTGACATCTGTTAGTGTCTGTTGCCCTGTTTTGTTTACATTAGTAGCCCAGAATTACATCCCTGCCTTAAAATGCTGGTGCTGTGGTAGTTGTCATGGTATAAGACTTCTGCACCAGTAAAGGATTTTGATTTTTCTGTACTTATCAGTTGATCTGATAAAAGATATGACTTGTGTATTTCACTTAAAATGCATGTTGGTGAATAAAATATATGTGTACTTGATATTCTTTTAGAACCCTGTTTTTAGCTTTGGAGCTTCAGGATTTACAGTTTCCAAGAAATAGTGAAGTAAATTGATATTATAGCTGAAAATTATTTATATCCAGGATGCCACTGAAGAAACTGGATGTGTGATAGTTGAGAATGCTATGCTGAGTTTAGTGAGCCTTAATACAGCTGTAGAAAAAGGTACTCTGATTTTAACAGTGTATTTTTAAACAGGGAGAAAACAGCAAGATTATCCCCTAAGTAAAGTGCTTTGTGAAGTGAGACACCTGTCAGTTTTTGAGCTTGAGTGTTTTCCTTTGTGGGAATTACATGAATCTTTTTCCTCCTGCAGACCCCTTTGCTGATGCAACAAAGGGTGACGACTTACTCCCGGCGGGGACTGAGGATTACATTCATATAAGGATCCAGCAACGAAACGGAAGGAAGACGCTAACAACTGTTCAGGGAATTGCAGATGATTATGACAAGAAGAAACTTGTGAAGGCATTCAAAAAGGTGAAGTTGCTGATTTGAATGAATAATCAAGATATTATATAAAGGAGTATGATAGCTTTTAATGCTAAGTTGCAGAATATTTGTTTTATTTCATTCTTGCCAGCGCTCATCGCTTTCATATTCAGGTTGATCCCTTTCCCTGCCTTTCTCAAAACTCCTGTGAGTGTCTAGTGACACTGATTTTTTTTGCAAAAATGTTAAACGTTTCTTTCCTGTAAAGAAATAAATAAAATATATTTTGAATGTTTCATTAAAATTTCACAGATATCTAGCTTTGTTGATGTGAAGAAAAAAATAATTTTAAAGTAGAACTGTTTTTGCATTCTTGCTTCTATCATAGCTGGGTTACTGTTGAAATAGAGACCTTGAGTTTTGCCAGCATGAAAATATTTATTTTAAAGCAGTGTGGAGTTGAAAGGCTGTATCTTACGACTTTGTTTTCCATTCTTGTAGTGCATGTCGGCCAGTTCCTTCTGCACAATAGCTAATCCTGTATTTGCCTGAATTTACCATCGGCAGCTTAGTTTTGGTCTGTATGCATCAACAGATAGATTCCATTTGCTCTCAAAACCAGTGTAAAATAGATCTAGCCTTTGCCTTGCTTGGCATCAGAATTTAGTAAGCAGCTTCTGTGACAAAATTCTGCTGACAAAAATTACTAAGCAAAATCATGATGTACTTCAGATGTCTTACAATATGAATGTTTCTCTCTAGAAATTTGCTTGTAATGGTACTGTGATTGAACATCCTGAATACGGCGAAGTTATCCAGCTTCAAGGTGACCAGAGGAAGAATATTTGCCAATTCCTCTTGGAGGTGAGGGACTGCAGATAAATATCTCAACCTGTCTGGAAGCAGTAGAGTGACAGATGGCACTGATGTTAATTAACCAGCTAAAGATGTTCACCGTATTTCCTTTGTATTTTCAGCCAAAAAGTAAAATGACACTTGCAGAATGAGAGTAAAACTAGTAAGAATCAAAGCACTATAGAATGTATTTACCCTGCTATAACATACCACTTGTTCTCTGGCAGTGCAACTGAGTTCTTCTTTTGTAAAATCAAGTGTTTGATGTAAACCATAATTTCGAGACTGAAAACACCACAAAGAGTCTTTCACCACTGGCTTACTGATGCAAATAATGATGTAGAGATGTTACACTGTCAAAGAATAATTGCTAGAACTACAGAAGAAGTCAGATGTCTGATAAGATTTTCTTTTTTGTGCAATTAATTCTTCTGCTTGGCCCAGAAACATTCTGGAAACCAGAAAACTGCTCTATTGAGTATATACTGTATTGCAGTTTATTTGACCAATGTATAAGATTGTGGTAACTTGATATCACTGTAATATCCTAAGCGTGTAAACTTTACTGAAATGTTGCTTTTCTCCTTTAGATTGGCATTGTCAAGGAAGAACAACTGAAAGTTCATGGTTTCTAAAATACCTGTACCCTCATGAAGAACCCAGCCTTATTCGGTCTTACCCAGCCTGGCTCTTCTGTGAAAAATGAATCTTTGCAGTGAATGGACTTCCCCGTTACCTGAACATTTAAAATTTGATTCAGATTTGCATGACTGTGTGAAACGTGTGGTGTGTAGACTAGAAACACATAAGAAAACTTCAGTTAGGTGGTAGTGAAGACACTTGTGAACTTAAACACATTTCCAATGGAAATGTTTTAGCAATGATTGTTCAGTTTACTACTCTCCACCTGACTCAAATGTGTGGGTTGTATTAAAATAGCGTGTGTTGTTGCTTAGAAATAAAAGTTTATTCATATATTTTCTGGGATATCCGAAATGCTTTAGCTTAAGTTTTAAACTAGCACAGCAGCCTTACTAAAGAATGGCTAAAATGTTTTGTGGCAAGTGTAGCTCACTGCTCATTCAATAAATTGGAAAATCTACATGATGGAGTATTAGCTAATTAATCAGTAGATTAGCTTGATGTGATCTTATCCTGTAGCTGTAAGACTAGAGCTTTGAAGTCTTCTGTGTAGGTGTATCTTAATAGCAGCATGATAAGACATAAATTGTTTGCTGAGTAACTAACTGGATCTTCTCTAAAACTTACTGGGGTGACTATGAAATATTCGTGTTAAGCATAGTAGGACTAAAATAAGCTGAACTCTTTAAGGCTGCTATTACTGAGGACATGTGAAATATCTAGGTCTTACACTATACCCCCAAAACATGTGAAGGAAGCGCATGGGATTTTGTGTCTCTTCTGTCACTGGGTGGAAGGGGAAAGACATAGAGATGGCTTCTGCTGTGACTCTGCATTTAATGTTTGCAAGCCAGAGTACTTTAATTAGCTGGTAGTGTTAGCTGTGAAAGTAAGGAAGGGAACAGGCACTACACTTTTCACACCAGGAGAAAAAAAAAAAAAGTTTTGCTGTGACTAATAGTTAATATGGAGGGTTTTGTAATGGGCTTTGGGTGTTCCTACAGAAAACTGATTTAGGCTACTTTTCTAGCAGGCAATTCATTCTCTGATATGAAGTTACAATAGGTTTGTTCCACCATGCTTTTCATCTAGTTTTAGTTAGCTGTAGGCATTTGGCATCCTGCTTTTAAGACATGTCTCTTTACAGAATGAAATGACTTCATTTGGTGAAACATGCAGGTCTTCCTTGTGAGATAGACACGGAAATTTTCTCTGAGGCAATTGAAAACCTGTTGAGCTGGGAAACCATGAGGGTAGTGGCAAAAGTTAAAAAAATCTTTTGCAATATCATGTATTCTGTGGAAAGGAAGAAAGAGACATTTCTTTACTTGTAAGACCTGTTAATAAAACTTGGGCAGTCATAATTTCTTTTTTCCTGAATATGTAAACATCAAGAACAGGCAAAATTCGATTACTTAATACCACCTATGCCTATACATTGTTTCCTGTTCAGACTTGCCTTTCTGAACAGAAATGCCCAATTTTAACTCACTTGAACCTTTTTTTTTTTTTTTTTTCAAGATTTCTGAATTCACATATGAACCTTTATGACACTAACAACAATTAGGGGAGCATTATAGCGCATTCGTAGGACAATTTCTTTCTCTGGTCTAGATGATTCCACCTGTAAGAATCTAGTGTCCAGTCTCTCAATCTACAGAAATTCTGCCTGGTGTTACAGGTCTTAACTGTTCCGGAAAAAAGGATGTTCCAGAAGATTGTATACTGTTAAGGTATAATGTGTTGAGGAGGAGGGAAAGACTGCTGCAAAACATGAAATACCAGCATGTAGAACGAAAATCCAAAGAATAAATCTTATGCTATTCTTGCATACTAGCAAAATAAAGTCGTCGTACTGCAAGTTTACCTAGTCCTGATTCATAGATGCTAAAGTAATTAATCCTTTGAGAGTACATAGCACTTAGTGATTTTCATTTTACTAAATGCCAGAAAAAACTCATGTTCTCATTTAAAGCATGTCCTCCTGCCCAAGAGGAAAAACAAGCAGGATCCTCTCGTATTTCACTGGCATTACATGAGTACTTCTAGTGGGTTTTTGGATTGGAGATTAACACATGATTAGCAAGTCTCATGTGTTACTGAGTCAGTTTTTATTTCAGATGGCATTCCATTAACTTTTACTATCTAAGCTTGAGTCATTTCTCCATAGTCATTCTGCTTGGAATAAATAAGAAAAACTTTTTTCTTAAAAAAAATATTTCCTCCTCATTTAAAAGTCCTTTCTGATAGGAGGAACTTTGGGGTTGATAGGTGGCTTAGTTTTTATGCTCTAGCTGCTTGTGTTTTGACCTTTGAAGGGCAAAACTGCGAAGAAATAAGATGTAACACGTCTGAAGTTTAGATGAGATTCGTGGCAAAAAAAAATTAACTTTCTAGAAGGAAAGCAGGGATTTTTGTCCTTTAAGTGTTTTGAACTAGAACAGTGTCTCAGTAAGGTTGTAGCTAGCCTTGTTAGAAGCCCAAGCCTCTTTGCGTGTTCTTAGAGGAAAGGCTTCAGCAATTCCATGTTTTATTATCTTGTGCTGAAACTTCTTTATCAAAGCTCAGCCTATTTGGAATATGTACCCATGTTTCAAGAATGCTGAAAAATATGAAAGACTTTGGGAAAGAACTGTTTAGTGCCATTAAGACCTGCTTTCACAATGAAAGCAGGTTTCAGTCTTCTTTCCATCTATTCCAAGATAGGTTAAAAAATGGTAAAGGATGTGGCCTGCAATTGTTGCAGCAGTAAAAGGGAGCTAATCATAGAAAAATCTTCACAACCCAGTAGAAGGACTTGAGGCTGGGCAAGCTCAGACTGCAAGGAGTAATGGCTTTTTTTGTTGAAATATTGTGAAGCCTGCATCTTCCAGATCTCCAAATCAAGACTCTTCTTAGCGATACCTGCACTTAACCACAAGCTGCAATTGAATGTAGGAACTGCTGTTTCAAATTCACAGCCTTGCTGTGCATAGTTATATTAGGCTGTTGTAGCTGATGCTTTTAGCTGATACACTGGAGTAAAGTGTTGCATAAATAAATAAAGAGAATTGTCTGTTCAGAGCCTACATCTACTTAATGCAGCTATGAACAATGAAACCATTGCTTCCCAAATGGTGGTAGTAGTTTTTACTTGTAGAAGATGAGGTTTAATAATATGTCAGTGAGCTGCCTGCTTCCTCTTACGTGAATTATCAGACCCTTGACCCTCACCCGTGGTCTGCTAAATCTGACCAACAGTTTCAGAGATGAGTGTGAAGAGCACAACTATGGGCAGATGAGGAATAATATTCTCAAGTGAAGGAACCTTTGAAAAGAATAGTGCCTGGATTGTGTGTGCTTGTGTTCAGTGGCTTTGCTTAAACCTTACTTCCTGCACTACATTCTAGCACAGCCTAACTGAAAAGCATTTTGTTCTGAATAACTTTTTTGGAGAGGGAGGAGGGAACCCCACCAAAAAAAACCAACCAACCAAGCAAAACCTACAACAACACACCTTAGGAAATAAATTTATGTCATAAGTCTGTTTTCATTAACTAAGATTCACCTGGACTGCCAGATGTCTATATAATTGTTATTTCTGTTTATGTATCTTAATAATTAAACTTCCTTGAGAACCTGGTATTTAAGGCTCTAACTATATCTAATGCCAATATAAAACTTAAAATTGTGAAGAGTTGTTGAAGCTTAAGTTTTAAATATTTGAAAAAATAATAATTAAGCACAGCTATGCATTTCGTCCTATTCTGCCATCCTGCTTGTAATGGGTATGCAGTTGCCCTAAAGATGCATATGAACAGATGTACCTTGAGTTCCAGTCAGCAATTATCTTTTCCTTAATCCTTCGGGAAGGCTCTGGTGTACAGGATCCGTGTGTTA
The DNA here is from genome assembly GCF_036013445.1 of Caloenas nicobarica. NCBI lineage: Eukaryota > Metazoa > Chordata > Aves > Columbiformes > Columbidae > Caloenas > Caloenas nicobarica. The sequence goes on along the minus strand of NC_088246.1, from coordinate 48,791,688 downwards.
CACCCTGGTTTAAAGTGGCTCTGTAGTTCCTCTTACTATGTGAAGAGTGGTATTTAGCCAGTTAAAGAGGATGGGAGGCCTTTTTATAGATCATCTGGAGACGCAGTAGGGATTGCCGTCACTTTTGGTGTGTTCAGTGTTGATTAGTGTAATTGAGTGTTCCTCTAATGAGTGTGCTACTGCCACAAGGGAAATGGAAGTGGTCTTAGAGGGTCAAGTGTATTTAAGTATTAAGAATTTGCCTTCCTGCTAAGGCTCTCCATACATCTGTACTCAGTTAGGAACATGTCCCCTGTCTGTGGCAACATGAGGGTTACTTTCTGGTTGCAAGATCAAAAACTCTTGGGATGAATAAGGGAAAAATGACATAGTTGTTTATGTTTGCTATACAGATGCTTCATTCCTATTGTTTCTGGTTTACATAAAAAAAAAATCTCAAAAGAGGATTTGTACTTGGAATGCCTTTTTAATGTTTGCTACGTGCCTGTGATTGATCTCTTTATGAACAAGTTTTAACCTGTATTGGAGTATTGCTAGAGTTGAGACAACAAAGTTTTCTGAAATAAAATGTACCAACGTTATTTTATGTATGCTTTTCTAAAACAAATGGAATTTTATGCTGTTATTAAGGAGGACAGGTTTTTTTGGCGGAACATAGAAGTGTGTTTTAATAGTAATGTATGTGATCCTCTTGTAATCAGCTTTGATTTCTGAAAGAAATGTTATATTTCCTCTTTTAAATTTCTACCATAATCTGTACTAACCAGCTTTAAAATATTGTGGCTCATACGAGGATATCATAGCTCTAAACGAAAGTGATGCTGTTGGCTTGAGGTCTGAATTTTTGAGTGGAAGATCTAAGCTCTTGACTAAGCAAAATGCAGTTTTAAGATAAAGCCAGTAATGTGTGCTCAAGTTTCCTCTCAGCTATTTTAGAATGTCTTGCATCTGTGAAATGTGACAGCACATTTCTGAAATTAATTTAGGGTCTGATTAGAAGTACTTGTGTATATAATAAATGTTTTTTTCCCTTTCAAGCCATCTTTGCTATGATCATGCAGCAAAAAACCCGCATGATCCAGACTCAATTCTCCAAGTTATGAGAGGCTGAATTCTGCAGATGTGGTTGCAAGAAGATTGGTCGTGCTCCTCAAAGACAGGATTTAGCTGTCAGCTGTGCTTGTGGTCCCTCACAGCACTGGAGAGGGAAACCGCGCTGTTCCTGCAGTACAGACTTGGGTATCATGATGGGACAGGTACCCTGTGAAAGAAACTGTGCTGCAGTTGTTTTGGTAGCCCGTCCTGCAAATAAACTAGAAGGTTGCTGTTTTAGGTAGAACCAGCAAATGACAAATGCGTTGATGTATAATCAGAGAACAGTTCTGGGCTAAGAAAGGTCAAAAATGGTCTGTTCTCAAGGGTCCTGCTGGAAAAATCTGCTGAAGGGCAGCCCCTGTTGTAAAGAAAGCAGCTTGTAGCCGCTCTCCAACAAAGTTAGATACTCATGTGATGCAAGAGTACCTCCTGATGAATTGTAGGCTACACCTCTAGTAAATGCCAGAACAGCCATTGGCGGTAGCATGTCTGTACTCAGTGACACTGGTGAAAAAGACGGCCCTGAAAACTGACACTTCTCAGTACCTGAGACTGGCAGTATCTTTGAGTTACACCTGTATCTCAAAGCCCAGATCTTGATTAGGACTTGGAAGACACAGAACAAAACCACTGTCCAGGTTCCTTTAGTAAACAGTAACCTGTACATTGATCTATGCATTGTTCAAGATAATTTATACATGAGAATTCAGTATGAAAAAAGTCATCATAGGGAATATTGAACAAAAAAATGCCTTCCTTACCTACCTTTAGGTAAGATTTTGCAGTGGCCTGGAGAAGCTTTCTGATTGTGAAACTAGATCATCCTTCAGGAACACTTTGGAAGACAAAAAGGGTTTCTGCAGAGGGCGAGAGGGAAGGAGGTGTCCGCATCTTTCTTCCACAGAGAGCAAAGCAGAGTCTTTCAGGCTGCCTCCCCCCAAAGCCAGTGTGAACATCCGCTGCCTTGTGCTTTGCGCTGGGCAGGAGCAGTGAGCAACTTGGCTGGTTCTCATAGCAGTTCAGCCTGATACACAGAGGAGTCTGGCAATAAATTCAAAGTACCAGAGCATTCTCGTCATGGGACATGATGAGACCCCACGTAAATGGATATCTACTGTGGCTCTGTCCCTACAGTCCTTTAACTACTTTTTGTGTGTCTGATAAAAGTAGTAACTTGACAACTGCAGGGCAAGTACACTCTGAAGAGGGAAAATTGCCAGTGGGCTGCTATGGAGATTGACAGGAGAGGAAAAAACAACAACAACAAAAACACAAACCTGTAAAGATCTAGAAATCATCAAAGTCAACGTTCAGAAGACAACAAACGAGCACCTGAGGACACCATTTTATATAGAAAAGCAAAAGCACCCTGTTGCCAGCACCTGCCTATCACTGGGTGAGGCTACAGGCAGCAGGAACACAAAGGAAATGTGCTTAAAATGGCAATACCCCTCATACAGCTGTCTCAAGGCTCTACAGGCTACTACGCAAAGGTTCTGGTGATGTCTTACTTGGAAATGCTTGTGTCTTGGCTGTACTCCTAGCGCTGTTTACTCAGTGCACCCCCTCTCCCCAATCACCTAAATTACGGAAGATCTCTAATCCCCCGTTAGTTTCTTGTATCTTACTGGCTGTCTCAGTTTGATTTCAGCCCACCAGTATTCATGGTTAAGGTGTGTTTTCAGGAAGAAGGCATTAGGGACGCTTTGAAAGGAAAGCTTAGGTGAAACAATTTAATATAAGGAGACAAAGTGAGAATCTTCCAAGCACGTGATTTGGATGTCACTTTTCTGCAAAGCAGCTATTGAAGCCTCTCTTATGTTACCTTTCCTGCCCAGGAGAGTTCTTGCTGTGTTTATGTCAGTGCCCTAAACCAGCCCCGGAGCACTGTTTGCTGCCAGGTCCCCACGCAGAAGGCACAGCGTGGGTTGTGTGAGTTTTTGGGATGCCTGCTGCAGCCGCTGCTGCTCTCCCGCGGCAGAAAAAAACCCCAAAGGTTTGGCTTGTAATTTCAACTTTCTGTAGTGGTTTAGCGATCTGGCAAAGCGGCTGCTGGGAGCAAAGGGATGGACTTTTTTCCGCTTCCTTCACAGGTAAGTATCAAGAGAAATTGCCCTGAAGTTAATAGGTCAGATCATATTTTCAGGGTCATATCTTGTAGTGCTGATCCTGGCAAAGCATCCACTGACTTTTATTTTTCAAAAGTTTGCTTGACCTTTACCTTTGGGCAGAGTTTATCCTGTTCACTGAAATTCGAGCCTCAGCTGGCACAGCTCCATCTGATTGGGTGAAAAGATCTTGGAAAACCACCAGTTTGCATCTGTCCCCATACTCTTCGCATTGTTTTTCCATGTGAGCAGATTAAATACTTTGGTTTTGGACATACAAGCCCGTAGTACATGTATAAGCACTTCTCTTGATGTCTTCTTGTGAGAATGTGTTCCATGTTTCTTCCTGCAATCAGAGACATGGTATTTTTGGGGGGTTCTCCAAAAGTCCATGCATGAATAGGCACACAATCCTTTTGTTCTCGTGAGTCGTGAAGATTTAGGAAATCTAAACAGCAGGAAATCCAGAGCAGATGTAGATTGTACGGTCACAGAAAGTCTGTTTTAGAAGAGCTAGCCTATACGTTTCTGCATCTTTGAAGTGATGTATTCCGCGGGCACGTAGTGCATATTCTGTCTAGTCGTGTTTGGCTGTTCCTGGCCGCGCTCTGGAGGAAGCCTGCCTGCCACTCCAGTAAAGAAATGAAGGCACAGTGGGAAGACTTGCCGCTGCTTCGGCTTCGTTCCTACAGGAACATGCTGTTCAACACCGCAGACTCGTGTCTGACATCAAGCCAGGCTACAAAGCAGTCCAGGTGGAGCCACCGTTCCCTCTGCTCGGCTGCCTCCGTCCATCGGTTGTGTCTTGTCCCGCAGGTAAGATCTCCAGCTCAGGGCCCATATCATTGTCCTATGTAGGTGAAACACTAAGCACGGTGACTCTCTGACTCATAACAAGAGGGTTGACATATAAATGTCATGAGTAAATTAGTAGTAGTAGTAATGAGTAAATAGTAGATCCAGCTACGTGAAGCAACTTGCTTGCTCTTTTGACTTCAAAGTGCTTCCATCCTGATGACTTTTTTCCTTTTTCACGTGCTTTGTGTTTAGTAATGAAATGTCTTCATCTTGGCTGTATTCTTTGTGCCATACTGAAACGTTACGTCTATCAATGCCATGTCTCTGTTACCCCTTTATGAAATTAATGCTAATGCACATGAGCTGAGAAATGGGCCTTGGGGAGTATGATACATCAAGATTGCAAAACATGGGAGATTTTTTTTTCCCTTCCCCCCAGCTGCAGTTGTCCCTTGAGCCATTGGCTTATTTAAGGTCTGTAGGTTTGTGTGCATTATGTGATTGAAGTGTTACAAATAAATATCAAGAGATGACAACATTACAATATTTTTAAAAATACAAATTCTGCCATGAGAATTATTATTTTTTTTAAGTTTTTAGGAGTACTTTTGGCTTTTTTTCTTTTTTTTTTTTTTAAAAAAAGCAATGAAATAATTGGTCTCAACAAATCTGTTTTATCAGTTTGAAGTACGTTTTGAACAAAGCTTACGTAAACGGCCAGCTTGCAATTTCCAGTCTGTATCCCTAGATGTCACTGGAAGACAGCACACGCTGAGCATAGTGACACTACAGCCATGAAAAATGACTGTCAAGCTTAGGTGGGGAAATGCAGAGGGGAAAATTTTGGTAAAATTCTCAGGTGGTTGCAGGCATAACCCGTGTGAAACTGCACCCCAAATCTTCTCTGCCTGAGAGGGAGAGTATCTGAAATCTGTTCTTACATGTACCCCTTCCCTGCAGTGGCAGAGCCCTGGGTGGGAGGTATGAGGAAGGGTCCCAGTGCACCACTTCAGAGAAAAGAAAGAACTCTACTGGGAGAGGCAGGAGATGATGGCTGTGGCCTTGGAACAGGCCAAAGTCAGCTCACGGCAAGGTCCCACAGAAAGAGGCAGACCTGCCTTTGTGCATCTCCGCGGTTTCCAGCAGCCAGCGCTGCCCCTCCTCTGACCCGGAGCTGGTTCTGTGGCGGATCGGCAGGAAATTATTCGCTTTTGGGGCTTAAGGAATTGTTTCTTAGTTCTCCGAGTTTGAAGGCTCAGAGAAGGGCTGGTGTTGGGTCTGCTGGAAGGAGGTGTAGGAGAGGAGCTCAGTGCATGGGGGCAATGGGAGTGACTGCACGCCAGCCCCAGCTGCCTGCAGGAAAGAGTTGTAAGGAGCTGGTGCTGAAGAAGCTGTTCAAAACCATGGCTGAAGTCAGAGGAGGCCCCTTTAGGGATCGGAAGTTTTTATGGCTGATGGTCCTGTCCCAGTGCAACCTCAGGCTGGCTCAGCCCACAAAGGTATTTGGGTAGATCTGGGGATGGATCATACCTGGGGGCCTGTTCCTCTTCCAAGACCATGAGTTGGAAGCAGCGCCTTAGAGATGAGCTCCTGAAACATTTACACCACTTTTGATTTCAGTGGGTATTTTGTTCATAAAAGGAGGCTGAAACCCATTTTAAACATCTATAGGATCAAAACTATAACTGGCTTTTATTAAAACTGTCATTGAAGAGAGAAAATGCTTTGATTTGGTAAGTGTTGGAAAGTACTCCCAGGACTTTTGCTAAGAAAGGATGAAAGTTGTCACCACGTGATCTTTCAGGAAGCTGGTTCTTTCCTGAGATGAAATTGTACAAAGCATAATTTCTAATTCAGCACTCGTTTCAAATGCTGTTATGAGTCAGTAGCGGTCTTTCTCTTGACTTTAACCGGTGAACAAAAGGAGCTTTGTAAAACTGAAACCTCCCTTTATATATTAACCTTTTTTTTTTCTTCCCAAGAGTGAAGCGTCAGCAACAGTACAATGACTTACGAGATTAATGAGATTACAAGGTTAGAAAGGGCATTGGGTCCACGAGATCAGAGTTTCTGAAACTCTGGAGACAGTTATTTCCAATGGGTAGATGACCTGCATCAAGTGAGAGCCTAGTTCATGGACGTTTGATTGCAATCCATGCCACACTGGAAGACAGCAATGACATATGCCATGATACAGCTCCAGAAAAATGTATTGGTGGTTTAAAACCTGTTTTCCTAAAGTGATGTATGTATGCCTTTCTGGACAAAGCAGGGATGCTGACCTCTCTGCTTGGGAATTTTCGATGCTTGTGGACTCTCTCAGCAGGTGTTGTTGGTGTCAGTGTTTGATGCTCTTAGGGCTGGTGGTGGGATACACTGTGATTTTGCAGGCCACACTGTTTAACAAAACCAAACAGATACAGCTCCAATTACATCAGTGGGAGACAGGATTTGGGAGAATGAGAAGTTAGCCCCTCTGGGCTGAGACAGAGATCCTGCCTGTATTTTGGGGTCCGTGACATGAAGGAAGGGACTAGGCTGTTCACCGCCTGCTCCTTGCTCGAGGAAGCAGTCACAGCTTTTGCTGCTGACCACTGGACCAGGTCAACATGAAGTTTATTGCACCTCTCTCTCTGACGCACCTTTTCTGACTTGGCATCTGCTTCGGGTTGAGGCACTTCACGTGATACCCTGAAGAGGCACGGACACGTTTCCTCTCTTTGCTGAGGCTGGTAAACAGGAGTGTAGCACAGAGTCAGTGACAGAAGAAAAGAAATTGGCCATTCTCAGGCACCTGCCAGAGAAACTTGGTGTGTTCAGCCCACGTAAACCTCCATGGGAATAATGTCCTGCCCTACAGCTGTAAGGCTGCCAAAGCCCCTGACTGATCCCACCATCGGTAAGATTTCAGATGACAGCCAGCAGGTGTAAGTAGCTTGGGTCCGGCGGCCTCCCTGCTGCCATCCATGCAGTCGTATTGCAGAACACGCTCTAATCCAAAATGTAGCCTAACGTCTTCAGCTCGCATGTGGAGGGACTTCCCGATACTCTGGGGGGAATCTTTCACATAAATAAATTGACAGTATTTCCTGCAATGTAAGAAGGTACTTAATAATTTTTTTTTTCCTGGTATTGTGAGTATATTAATTCCATTAAAGTTAGCTATGTGAAAAGTTTCAACTGCTGATTGAAACATTAGCCCTGAAGAAAGGGAACTTACTTTTTTGGTTGAGATATCTTATTGCCTCTTCATTTTTGGGGCAAGCGAGCTCATAAAGTGGTTCAGGTCATTCTGGGTAAGGTCACTCGCAGATGTGGCAGTCGTAGCCTACTGCATGCCTTTAACGCCACGGATAATTAGTTCTGCAGAATAACAACGGTGGCCTCAGCATGGCAGCAGCTGATTGTTCCTGGGGCAGGAGCATTGACCTTTTCTGGCACAAGGTGCTAAAAATGGTAACTTGAACAGAGGAAAAAGGGAAAGTAGGGGAAAGCAACCAACAGCAGAAAACTGACACTGACCTCACATCTGTAACTCAGACACTGATCCTGGCCGTGTTCAGGGTGCTCTTGAGAAACAGTGGTAATTTCAGGTGCGTGGCTTTATAGTAGGATTTAACCTTCATATACATTATTTGAAGCATGTTTAATAGAGATTTAATAGTCAGGTGGTCTTATGTGATCATTGATGGTCCAGTCCATGTACCTTCCTGTATAGGCACAGCAGGTTGACTCAGGTGTGTAAATGTACCCAAGTCCTACAAGCGATCTGCTGCCGAGGCTGCTCTCACTTGTGCAGGGCTCAGATGAAGCCTAAAGGGGTTTTCTAATTTCATGTAAGAAAATGCATGAAGCGCAAAAACTTTAGCTTTAGCTGTTCCTCACAAAGATGTACATGTGAGGAAGAGTCTGGTTGCACTACTTCAGAGATAAAAAAGGCGGTCTATTGATAATGCCAGGAAACTGAAGCTATGATTTTGTGACAGAGGAAGAGCTACTAATGATACGGTGCTACTGACATAAAACTGTGAGTCACTTTTACTGAGAATAAACATACTAGTTACAATACTAGGAGTCTCCCCACAGACCCGGAGCCCGTGGTACTAGACACCTTACCATATCACAAGATAGTGCCTGCCCCTCTCCAAGTAGCTTGACAGCAGGCATCAGATGTGGGTTTGTGAACCGAATTTCAGAACCGCCAGATCTGTTGGCATCAAGCTTAGATGGTTCCCAGCTGCCTCCAAGTGTGGATTATGAGGTGGCAAGGTGAACATAGGCAAAACCCTGATGCAGGAGTCAGTCCCTTCCCACTGGTGGCTGTATACACACAGAAATGGATGCAGCCTATCTGGCCAGCCAGCTGCTGCTAGACCACCTTTTGGAAACGGCCAATATTGCTTAGGGATGGGCTCCAGCGAGTCTCTTGGGTGCTTGAGTGCCTATTGATTGCTGTGGGACTATAGGCGCCTAAATGGATTTCTCTGTTTGACCTAAAGCTCTCCTAATCCTCTCCTTCCCTTTCAGGAAATCAAAAGACTGGAACTGGCTTGTTTGTTTGGGAAGCATAAAGGTTCCCTAGGAAGCAAGGACATGCAGACATGTCGCTTAATTCTGGAATTTATTGATTACAAGATATGGAATCCCAAGCCAAATAGTTTGTAGGTCAGACAGAGTGTAATCCTTACCAATTTCATTCCTCGTCTAGATTAAAGCTGTAAATATAACTTGAGCATTGTGTACTCCTGCAAGCAAAGACATGTCCTAAGACTTAGGGACCGAGCCCACCAGCCCAGATATCAGTAATAAAACCATTTGGAATTACATTTCTATAAGTTAGCTTGGGTCAGTTTAATGGAAGCACTGCAATTTTACATGTTGAGTGGGCTCAATTTCAGCTAATTTAGCAATCTAAATGTTTTGTGTAAGCTCCCTCTCTCATTGCGGAAGACAGGTAGGTACTTTAACGTTTCCTAAAACAGGTGAGCTTGGTCACTCACTGGAAGTGTGGATCTCTTACCTGCTGATTTGCTGAATGAGATCTGGCTGGTTTCAATTTAGTTAACAGAGACTCTCACCAAAGAGATGAGCTATAATTTGGGCTCTGCAGCTCTCCTGAGGTCAGGAGCTGACTTTGAGACCAGAAGAACTGGCGAACAGGTACCTTGGAAAAGTGTCTGTACTTTAAGAAAAGCTGTAATGCTGGAAAGCATAGAAACTAGGGTCAACTGATCTTTTGGAATCTATCCATTGAATTCATGAATATGCCATCTATACATCATTTTACAATCATCCCTTTTGAGTGCAGAATATATAGCAAAGATTTCAAAATTGGATGCAGAGTTGGGAACATAAATCTAAATCAATGTTATTCCTTTCCCTAAAATGGCAGTCAACAATTTTCATGGCTGGGTAAAAAGTAGCACTGAAGCACTTTGTGCCCAATTGCAGAACTGGGACAATTTTTATTGCCTAACAGAAGGCTTCTTCTGAGGACTGTGGCATTGCTTTTAAATAAGTACGGATGATTGAGACCTAGATGGAAATGAATTCCTTGATCAGCTCTTTTGTAAGTAAAGAACTTCGGTCTGCCAGTTATTGGTTTGGATTAAGAACTGGGGTTTCAGGACACTGATAGCTGTTCTAGAGGCATGAAATGGAGTTCTACTGGGGGCTGTATGCATGGGCTAGATCTGAAAGTCATAAATTGATCAGATTTTTGAGAAAATACCTTTTACGAGTAAAACTGGATGCATTTAATAACCCATATTGGCAAGGCCTAAAATGATCTCAAAGGCAGCTTTGCATTTTATCAAATTTCTAAGATTCCTGTCCTTTCTTAACCTGCACCAGGCATCCCTCCCCAATGTGTTCCCGTCTCCTCTTCTTACCAGAAACAGTGGCTTTATTGAGGATTTTTTCCTCCATCCTTCAGAAGCAGGGTTGGAAAGGATCTGCTGAAATACAGGGTTCCTCTGGTCACCTTCTTCCTTGCTGCCTCCTTCAAGCCTTGATCCTGTTCCAACAGCAGCAAAAGCAGAGTGGAGAAGTGACCTCCCGCTAGTGTCGCAGTGCTGTACCAGGGTCTAAAATTCAGACTTCTGGTTTTAGGCACAGGGATGGCCTCACCTGTCTGCAGGAGACCTGTGCTAAGGAACCACGGAGCTGTGTGAAAAGGTGTAGGGTTGGTATCTTTATATTGCTGGAAGAAGAGAGTCAAGCGAGGTGATGGAAAGGGTTGGAGGGAAGAGGTTGGCCAGCTCTGCCCATCATAGAAATTCTGGAAACAAAATTAATGCTCGCTGAACTGAATAAATACGTGTCCTCAGCATTAACAAAATACTTAAGTGTAGAGAAACCCAATATCTCTCTCCAACTCCACCAAAAAAATCAAATAATAACAGAAATTATCCTTGACAGCATGAGATTTCATTGGAATAAACAGTTTAATATCCATTTCACTCCTACTTAGTTGTGAGCTACTTTTCTCGGAGGTGAGTAATTGAGGAAGAGCTACTGGTAGTTTAGCAATAATGCTTAATGAACTGAAAAATGATCTGTTTGTAGGAGGATTAATAGCTCGCTGCACATTAACCTCATGTGGGTTGATTAGTGAAAAGAGAAAATATCCTGTGACATGGGCCTGCAGCTTTCAGTCTTCAGCTCTCGGGATGAAGCCACTCCGGCCTTCAGAGAAGCATCGTCTAAGTCTGGCAGGCCAGTGAGCAAACCAGGTTTCTTCTTGGTGGTTTCCCTGAGCGATTGCTCTACTTTTTAGCTCTCCCGAGAAGGTCTGGCCATGGAAGCCACTGGGTACCTGGGATTTTAGCTTCACTGTAGAAAATGGTATGTTTTATCAATGGGAAAAGAGGTGCTTGTGTGCTACACTGCCCTTAAAACCAAAATCCTGTAGGAGACCAGAGGTGCATGTTTTACCACAGCAGATTACGTCTCCACATGGGTTTGGATTTACTAATCAATGGGGTAGATGGCAGAAAGGATAGATGTAAAGGGAGTATTCCCCCATACTAACACTGCTGGTGCAGCCTGTGGTCCTGGTTATGTATGGAGAGAGGTTGAGAATTTTCAGCTCCATCCCCCAAAATTAGCTTTCAGAAATATGCATGTACAATTGCTTTAGTAAAGTGGCGTTCTACAGAGAGCATGGCACGACAACTGGGACCTCCAGGAATTTGCTTTCCAGCATTAAATAGCGCTTTTTCTTATGCTTTTGCATGGGCTGAAGTGATGGTGGCTTTTATTTCAATGCCCAAGGAATGTGGAAAGCCACCACCATTGCAGGTTCATTAATACAAAAGAGAGAGAAAATTAAATCTGGAAAGGGAACTGAATGACCTAGTTCTAGGTCTTGCACAATGAACACCTTTGATCTTTTATCTGCACAGTGAGCTGACTCTTCTACAACATGCTGCATAAAATAGTTGGTCTGCCAAGAAGGAAGAAATATAACAGTAGAAAAATGGACATTAGAAGCATGGGCTTCAGCCTCGCCAGTAATCCCAACATTAAGTATCCAGTTAACATGTCTGGAAAAGATGAGCCCACAGCGCCAGTAATCCAACAATCTCATCTTTTGTCCATTTAACTGAAATCCAAATTCTGTTTTAAAGTGATGTATGTAGAAAAAACACAAACTTATTTTAGATTCCCTTGGTCCCTAAATATTCATTTCTATAAATAGTGGTGTCTGTGATGGTGGTCACTTGCCACATTTTTTCAGCCTAATTCTGACCTAATATTCGTGCCAGTGTTTAGTGCAGTTTCCTTTTGTCATGGTTTAATTTCTGTAGCCTTGTATTCTATCAGTTATAGCTAAGTAAAATTAGACTGCAATTTAATTATAACACAATCAGCAGTTCTGGTCAATTAGAATGAGATTAAGTGCTGTGCAAATCTGTTATGGTAGAAAACAACGCTGAAATAATCACTTGGAGTCTCTAGTTAAAAGACACTGCTGTGCCTGTGCAGTCCAATCCAGGCAGTTTAAATTCAACATACAGGCATATGCCTTCCCTACCATTTGCCAGGATGTGGGATATGTGAGCCCAATTCTCCTGTTTTCCAAAGCCGAGGGTTTTGTAGTCCACTGTCCTTGGTGGCTGTACCAGATGACATTTTCTTCTGCCCCTCGAAACCTGCCTGGTGAGTGGAGACTGGGGTCTCTCTCCAGTTTGCCTTGTGGATTATAGAATCATAGGATGTCCTGAGTTGGAAGGGACCCACGAGGATCATCGAGTCCATCTCCTGTCCCTGCACAGGACAACCCCACAGCTCACACCATGTGTCTGAGGGCCTTGTCCAGTCTCTTCTTGAACACTGTCAGGCTTGGGGCCGTGACACCTCCCTGGGGAGCCTGTTCCAGTGCTCCACCACCCTCTGGGTGAAGAACCTTTTCCCAATGTCCAACCTAAACCTCCTCTGGCTCATCTTCCTGCCCACAGCCCATGGGACAGCCCAGGCCAGCAAGGGGTGGGTGCCACAGGGCCACGGCGATACCCCCCCAACCTCCTCCCATGGGATCTTCAGCCATGAGACCATGAGATCTCCCCTGGGGGCTGGGACTACTGCCAGCTGGACTCCCCAGAACAGCTACCCACGCACTAGCCTAGAGCTGAGCCTCTCCCAGCCTCTCTTCTGGATGGTTCTTGGTGCTGCAAGAAACATCAGCTGCTGGATCCAGAAAGTACTCAAAAAAATGACCCCCAGACTCAGGTGTCTTAGCAAATGCAGTTGGTGCATTTGCCCCAAACACAGGTGACACTGGTGTTTGTGGGACCCACAGGCTGCAGGGTTGATGTTGAGAAGAGCCGAGCGTGATTTAGCTGAGAAGGCCCTGCAATGGGGCAGGCAACTTGCGATGAACCAGGTGTCCTGCTGTGGGTATGTAGGTTCAGGAGAATCAAACGATCTAATGACATTAGTCTTGTAAACTGTATCAGCAGGAGATTATGCGGTCTGGGTAGACATCACATGGTAGTAAAAACTATGCTTTTCAGGGGCTCATTCTAGTAGAAATGGGATTAAGTCAGGGCCCAGTGGGAGGACGCCTTCCTGTGTAACCTCATCTGGGTGTTCCTGCTCTGGCAGGGGGATTGGACTAGATGATCTTTCGAGGTCCCTTCCAATCCCTAACTTTCTGTGATTCTGTGATTCTGTGACCTGTTATCTCACAGACCTGCCACTACTCACAGGTGATGGTGAAGCAACCTGTACAACTGGAAATTGTAAGCACACCAAAGCAATTACCTAAGAGACCTTCATGGACTAACTAAACCAAGATCATTCTAATTATGCATCTTGTAAAACTGGCTGGAAGAACTGTGAGGATATTTCAAAGTGGTCACTGACTACTGGTGGTAATTTGCTGCAGATGTAAGGTGTAGCTCATGAATATCCTCAGACTTTACATGGCAGGGTTCCTGGTACAGGCACCTCCGGAACTGTAGAGGCTTTGAAATTTCCCTGTTAGCACTGTATAAAAGAGATGCTTATTGAATTACTGTCATACTTCTGAAGTGTGATGATGGCTGGTCCAGTGACATTACTGTAGGACCCACCGGTTGAAGCTGGTTGAAGAACAGAAACACCCAAACAAGAGGAGGGCAAATGCATCAAATGCTCTGCCTTGCAAATGAGAAAGGGCTTCTGAGCAGATAAAAAAATCTTTTAATATTATATGAGCCATTTGTTCACTTAGCCACAGTAAAGCTAACAAAACCAAATGTTGTCAGCTCACAGTTTAATTGTGATGCTGGTAAGCCTTGTAATGTCTCTTGGGGTTTTTTTGTGGGGTTTTTTTAAAGTCAAAACAGCTTGTAAAGGCAAATGAGTATAGAAGATTTTGATTCTTTTGTTTACCTGTTTTGCTTTGCAATAAGTGTTTTAGTCCTTCTATTTGAATTAATAAAATCTTGAATGAATTTAAATTCATTGCCCAAGAGCCTGGTTGAGGCCATTTGAGAGACCCAGTTGGGCAAGGGCTTTGAGGTGGTTGTGAGCAGCGAGGTTTTGCTCAGCCCAGACAACGTAATTTAGTCTCCCACATGCCTGTTGAAGATCAAGGCAGGCTAAGTTGAGGTTTGTTGTAGGGGTTGGGAAGCTGAGAGGCACCTCACATAACTGAACCCTTTTCACTGCCAAAAACATCCTCTGGCAGAAGGATTACACAGCTCCTCGTTTCCAAAGGGTTTGCATGCAGGTTTTGTGTGTTCACTCAGCTCTGGTAGTTCATTTTCTGTAACTTCAGCATGAATTTTAATTTGTCCACATGCAGGACAGCATTTGCTGATAAAAAAAGCACGAACGGAAAGAGGCAGTGGAACACTAAGATGCTGCTGTTTTCTAGCAAAGCAAACCCTGTGAGTTTGTTACCAATACATTCGTGATTTATTCAGGGCTGAGAAAAGTCTTGAGCTGTCTGGCCCGCAGCAAATTAGATGGGAATCAGAGAGCTCTCAACCTTTGCAAATCAAGCCTTGAAGCCTTTCCAAATACTCTGAGCCTGGCTTGTCACAGGAGGCTGCTCAGACAGCGCAGTCACAGAAACTCACTTTTAATCCCACCAAGAAGTGCTGCAGTGGGTAGCCAGGACAACCAGAAGTGATACAGTTGGCACAATGTCCCTTGAGAAACACATGTGGTGGACACAACGCAGGGACCTGCAGCCTCCACTGACCTGCACTGTGGGGCCTCGGGAGCCTCTGTGACAAGTCTCTGCTCAATCCCAGTTTCCGTGTGGGACAGGATGAGGCTGTGTGAGCCTACAAATAAATGAGGCACTCACTTAATCACTCTGCATTGTATATATGGACGTTAAAAATTCAGTGTTGGCTCTCACGTTGGAGAGCTCCAAAATGAACATAAGCATCCTCTACTTTTGTTCAGCCAAGTAGTCTTTTAACTCACATTAAATCTCTTAGGAGAAATCCCTGAATTGAACATACTATTGTCTGTCACTGAGGTGCTGGTTAATTGAGTGTGTTTGTGATGTTATTATGTTTCCCTCAAGTACTCATTGAAAACATCTTCAAGTGGAAATTAGATTCCTGTGTCATTCCTCTGACTAGTTTCAAGTACAAGTCTTTCTGTCTCAGTTAGACCTGTCTCTGTACAGCAGAAATCTGTATCAATATCCTTATGTACTGCAGCCGGCCAGCTGGGATAAATAAGAGTGCATCTATGGGAATGAACTAACCATTAAATTTTGATGTTACCTAAAGATGTAAGAAGAGCAGGAAGCACAAATAATGGCAATTTGTCATCATAGCTGACCTGGCATTGTTTTGCATAATTGGTATTACTGTTAGCTATACTTCAGGTGTCTCTTTTGTGCTAATGGGACTCTTCCTGATAACAACTGCCCGCTATGGGCAGTGTAAGCAGAGAAAAAGAGCTGGCCCCTGCTCTGAAGGGCTTTCAGTATTATTTGATACAGCATACGAAGGGGTTGAGAGGAAGGCACACAAGTTACAGACAGAAGGTTGGGAAATGAGCCACTAAAAATGGAACTACTTAAGATGAAGGACATTGAGGCCTCTTTAGCTTGCTCCAGTGTTTCCCTTTTAAGTCCATATTATCCTGGCAGGTGTTTAAAAATACATGCACTCAATAGAAAGACTGTACAGGCCTTCCATCCAGTAGCAGGTTGAAACAAAGATGTCTTCTCTTGTTTAGATGTGTATAATAGCTACCCAGTGTATTTTGATATAGATAGCTGTAAGTGGCTCTTTCCGAAGGGATATAACACAACATATATTTAGGAGGCCACATTGATTCATCACCAGCTTCCGGTGAGATAATGTATGAAGTGAACATGAAAATCAATAAGACAAGCAAAATGAAAGAGCTTGAGATAAGCAGGGGAAGACAAAAGAAATCAATGCCATCCAGCTACTATGATGGTGAAACAGTCCATAAGAGATCATATTAAATTTGTAAGTCACGTATTTCAAATACGAGTCCACAGCATCACCTATGACAATAACTGTAACATGGATTGGCAGCAGTATATTCACATAATCGCAGTGAAGTTCTTCAGATAACTAGTGAACTTCTCCTCTTACAAACTATCACTGTAAGTTAATGGCTGTGCCAGGATGTTTTCCAGAACAACCTTTATATGCTTAGTATAGAGAGATTTATTGATATAAGATCAAATATTAACCTGCCCTTCATAACATGGAAAAAATAAGCCACATTAGGAACAAAGACATTGACTATTACCCTATTGCTGGCTGTGGGTGTGCACAAATACATAAATAGACAATAGAGCAACGTCCTCTGATCAAAACTGATTATTAATTTCATTCAAGTCATTTGCTCAGACTTCTTGGAAAGACTGTGCAGTACTGACAGGAAAGCTGCCTGAATATTTTTTATTCACTTCTTCTGCACCTGTTTCTCACTTTTATTCTACAGTGGCAGTGGACAGCTTCACACTGAGAGTGAAGGCTCTTATTTCTTTTCCCACTCAGGACTGCATCATACAGTACATTATCAACATCTGATATTAAATGCATAATGAGGGTTGTTTTTTTCCCAGTATTTCCTCACTGACCGTGGGGTCTCCCTCTTATTCAGCCTCTTTTCAGGCCACGCCATTGAAATGCCTTTCAAGACCATCCTTTCACTATGGTGATGTAAAAATTTATTAAATTCTGTTGGCGTTTTGAAACCTCTCTTTAAATACTCTTTGGACAAATGAGACATAGGCAGACAATGGTTGAGCTGAGCTCAAGAATGTATGATGCGAAGGCGAGGGTGTCGTAATATCATTTAAAAAAAAAAAAAAAATATAGTTTCAGGAGGCAACAAGGTTCTCCTCCACAGCCCAGTGAAACAGCCCAGCTGCTACACCCAGAGAAACCCTTGCACCAGATGTCCAGAATGCCTGAGGTGATTTACTAGCACTGTAGTGACATTGGAGACCTTTGCCTACTTAGAGGTATCTGCTAGCAAAGGGGAAATCCTGAGGATATCACTGTTTTCTCCACAGGTCTACCACTGATTTTTCTGTTGTTGTTGTTGGTTGGTAGTTTTTTAGCTTTTTATAATTTCTCAAATAAAGAGTTTGGCCCTCATTTCTTCTTACTTCTTATCCATCATCATCACCACCAGTTCTTTGTAATCTTTGTCAGCTACTCCGAGCTAGGATTTAAGAGCTGAAACTAGTGAAATGTCCTGAAAACGCAGCGGTTGTCCTCCTAGAGCCTCACAGCAGCAGAAAAACTGAATTCCTCACATGTATTATTTTCTTCTCCTGAAGTCCGCAACCCTGTAGTTTACACCTGATTTATTTCTAGTATCACTTCCTTTTAGTGTTTTTCCCTGACAGTGGAATATAGCTGGCGTTTTACCCCCCCTAAAATGTATTGGATTCTATTTTTCTACACTGAGCAATATTTTACTGCCTATAGGTAACATTGCTATAAGAGGTTCCTCTGTGTTGCCTTTGCTCCAAGCATTGGAGAAACAAGTGCTTGTTCATACTGAGATTCCCATCTGGAGATGCATCCAAATCTTCTTTAAAGCTTGGCTTTTGGAACTGGATAAGTCTACCTATGCTAGTGACTCTTCAGTAAAGGCTGAGATGGCCTTTTGTTGAGTTTATAAGGTGAAGTACCAGAAGATACAATCATTTCTCTCTTGTGTTGCTCTGTTCTTCATTTAGTTACTGTTTACATACTTACGACTCATTTAATTTCTAATGAAAAGAAAGACAGCCTTGAAACATTGTACTTGCTGTTTGTTGTTGTTTTGTTTTGTTTTTTGTTTTTTTCTGGAGCAGTTTTGTTAAGCTTCCCTTGCGTTCCTAGTTTATCTCTTGGGGGAGTCTAAATGTATGATTTAGTCTGGTGGTGTAATCCAACTCAGAACACAAAAATGGAATTTGCAGCCTTAAATGTACAGCTACCAGGGATCATGTCTCCAAATGCAACTTCTTCATTTTCAGAAAAACACACAAAATTATATTCCAGCTGGATTTTGTTTTTCTATGAGAGGTCATAAATTTTGACAGAATATACTTTATGAAAAACTTTGCACTGCACAATAACCTTTGTCAATAATTGGATTGTACTTTAAACTAAACCTTTTTGATGAAAATTTTTCAGAGACAGTTTTCATTTGCAAAGCATTAGTGAGAGTATTTTTGAGGAATTTATTACCATTACGTTTGACACCTTTTGCATTCGTGTTGGAATGGTCTTTCTCTATGTCCAATATTATCAACAGTATTTCCAAATATCACCAGCAAAATGTCTTCCTGTAGTCATAGACAGATTAAAATTGCCTTTTGGGTGTGTGGCTGTAAAAATAATAATTTACCTAAGGAAAAGAAAATCATCAACCATTCCAAATAGCTCTTTTAAATTGCTTTTCCTTCCTCGATTGCCGGAATGATGCAATTCCTCACATTTTCATTGCTGTAAACACAGCTGCATCCCAATGTAGCTGCATTCATTTCAGCTGTGTTACTTCAACGTGGTGCCCCAATGATGGGACAGCACTTGCACTGCGAGACAAGAGGAAAAAAATTGGGAGCATTTCCACCAGCAAATGCACTCATTTGGCAGCGGAGCTGAGACATGGCATTTATAGAAAAGTTTAAGAGAGAAAATGAGGTCTTCTTTGGAGAAGGTGTATCTTTGTATATGTGCCCTGACTAAACTTGTCCCATGGTGATGTTTGTAACTCTACCTATGCTAGATTCAGTGTGAGAAGACCACGTGAAAGTAAGTTAATCTCGTCTTTCTTTCTCTTCTTGGGGGACTGTATGGTCTGGATGGATTTTAGGCAATTGTCTGAAAGTAAGATGAATGAAAAATTTGCCTTTCTGTTCTATGTGGCAGAAGCCAGCTACTTGCGATTTGCCATTTGCAGTCTCCCTTATCATGCTGGAAATTTTCAGGAAAAGATCCAAGTGACAAACCAACTCTTATTTCTATCACAGCAAAAGCAAGACATCACTCGCTTCCTTCTACCTCACCTCTGCATCACACAGACTGGAGACTGAGAGGAATGCAGGAGTGAGTCAGTGTTCCCAGCTCTGCAAAAATCACTCTTTCAAGAATAACTTTCGAGTGCAAATCTCCTTTCAGTTACTGTCAGAAAATAATGCATTAGCCTTAGATTAGTCATCTCTCAACCTATCTCCATGCACACATATGGTCTGCAGGCTCCTACATCTTGCTGGTGTTTACGGTATGTCAAGGAGAGCTGTGACCCGGGGCTTTTAGGCCAACTGGCAGGACTAACAGAGGTAGAAATGGAAGCAGCAGCATCCGAAGCCCAGTGCATCCATGAATCTCAGAAAGGCCTTTGTTAAAGGCTTTGTTGCATGCCAGAAAGGACCTTGTTGTGAGTATCTGACTCTAGAGAGGGTTTCTCTAGTGTTTTGACAATAAATAATATTTTCCTGTCTGGATTAAGGCTACTCCTTAATCCAGAATCACCCAGAGACATTCTTACAGGGTAGAACAGGAGCTCCTCTAAGTCCCACAGATGACAAACGACTGAAAGGTCATTTGCTTTCATACTCTTTCCAGACATGTAGTATTTTCACTTGTCAGAAACAAACATTTGTTCATTAATTTGATTTGAAATGGTACACAGAAGAGCTTTCTCTGAGGCTTCTTCACAGCAGAGCAGAAGAGGCCCCACCAGTCAAGATTAGGGCTGTGAATCATGACTTTTTTTTTTGCTCCTTTGACTTAGGCACAACATATTTTATGCCTTCAGGTACTGGGGCCTGTTCTCCTGTTTCTGCACTTGGAGGCTTTCCCATGGTGTGACAGGCTCCACAAACACCTTGTGCTTTGGGTGTGCAGCACTTCACAGCTAACATTGGTGCTGGGGAAGGAAGCAAGTGTCAGCTTGCAAAAAATACTGGTTTCACGCTAAAGCCAATTGCCTGCTGCAGTACCACTTGGTTAACTGCGATGGAGCCAGGTTGTTTTACACCAGTAAAGAAATTAGGAGCCAAGGAGGAAGCAGCCTTAGGAGCAGAGGAGGGGGAGGTAATCCTGTTGTGCCCATAACACAGTTGGGTTTAGAGCTCTGTTTATATGGGGCCACTCTGCTCTTCCCAATTTAACTGGAAACCAGAAGACTCCAGGCTCTGTTTTATCAGCTCAACCATGTTTGCAACTCCTTGAGGGCTCTTCATCACACAAAAGTCCTGCTGTCTTTTAAAACACCTCTGTGTGCTTTCTGGCGTGTCAGCACTCCAGTATCCATAAGCTGCCCTGTCTTTTCATGAAAGGCATCTTTGGGCAGCAATGTGCATTTCCTACAATTCTTTGTTTGTCCTACCCTGTGCTTCACTCTATAGTAGCAAGGGTTTTTTTAAATACTTACTTGTGGAAGATTTTTATGATTTTTGCCTTTATTTTTTCCAGAAGAGGGAAGGAATGCTGAAAGCTGCAATGATAGGAAACAAGGCAAGAAAATGAAGATGGAGATACACAGGAGTCACTTAGGAGGGAAGTTTGGCACTATTTTACTAGTAAAAATAGGAAGAAATAAAGGGGAAGATGAGAAGGGCATTGTTGAGACCTGTCTTGGAAGTGGTGTCAAATATGATGTAAATACTGTTGTCTTGTCCCTGGTGAAAAGAGGATGTTTATCCTTCAGTTGAGCCCCCCCAGCTGCTTTACCCCACCTGCCATCATCCTGCAGAGGGGAGGCAAAAGCTTGGCCACAAGTGCACCAGCCCTACGGTTTGCCCCAAGCCCTGCTGGCCACAGGTACTGGATGCACGTGATGCTTCGGAGGAGAATGAAGGCAGATCCCTCACCTGGCAGTAATCCTGTGTCCCTCAGGCTCACACTCACACGGTGCTCAGTGCCTTGGATGATGGTGCGGCTTTTGTAGGACCACGCTGGTGTGGATTGCCCGTTATGCCAATGTCGTGGTTTAACCCGGGCTAGCAATACAACCACTCACTCACTCACCCCCTTCCCCACCCCCTCCCAAGTAAGGGAGATAATCAAAAGGGCAGGGAGAAACTTGAATCGAGAGAAACACAGTTTAATAATGTAACGAAATACTAATATACTAGTAAATATATATATATAATAGAAATAAAAGATACTCAAGGCAATTCCTTGTGAGCTCTGTCCACAACCGAGCAGCCAGTCCCAGCAAGCCACGCCTGGTCCCAAAGCCAACCCCAGAGAGAGAAAAGAGAGGAAAAAGGCAGAAAGGCCCAGAGGCCTCTGCAAAATGGCAAAAGCCAGACTAAAAATCCTGCACCGAAACCTCCGCCGGCTCCGATAAAAAAAGGGCAAAAAAACCCACCAACGCGCACAAGAGAAAGTGCCCGAGAAGCCAGTGGAAGAGCTAACCCGAAGGTCCCAACTCTCCTTAAACATGAAGCATGATGCTAATGGGATGGAATACCCTTATTGATCAGTCTGGATGTAAGTCAAGCTCTACTCCAATCTCCGCCTCCCTTCCTTGGTGCCTCACACCTGTGGGCAAAGCGCTCAGAGTGTTCTTGGCTCTCAGGCCAGAGCAATTAAACACATTAACTCCATGCTGGGATGTTATCTGCTAGTTCTCAAACTAAGTCCAAATAATGACCGTGTTAGCTATGAAAAAGAAAGGTTTCTAATTGCATGAAGAAAATTAACCAATTTTCAGCCAAACCAGCACAGCCAGCTGTATGGCTCTTTTGCATCGGCACAGCAATGAACAGCACAGAGCACACTTGCCTAAAATTATTTCTGTTTGGAAAATAAAGTTCTGTATATGCAATATATTACGACATCTCTGATCACGTACGATTTAGTTGCTACTACAGCAGAGCTATATGCAGGCCATCCCGCGCTTTCCGTGACACATCAGCCAGCGAGGTGGGGGAGCAGGGTAAAGTTCCCTCTGCCCAGATGAACCATCGTGGTGCCCCTTGTGCATCAGGTCCGCTTAAACAAGTTTGAGCAATGCTGGTGGTGACTCCTCTGGCCTTTTGTGCTGCCTCGTGAGAATCTGAAAATTGTATTCAGGCATATCCCCTGTAAAGACAATACCCTCCTCCCAAGAAGCCCTGGGAAAGAAATGCTGTTCTGAAAAGAAATCATGTATGCTATTTCAAAGGTGCTGTTGTCTTGATTTTTCCTTCTCTTTGTGAAATAGCCTCTTATTTTCCAAAGAGGTAATACAGTCCTTAAATTAGACCTCACAGGGATGCTGGCTCCAGAATTGTGAAAATTAATATACATGCAATTAAATTTGAAAACATAAAAAACTCCAACAATGGAGCAGGAAAGAAGTCACTGACACTAAAACCAGAGTTATGCAAATTAGGTCATAAACTCTCAGCCAAATTTCAGAATTTTTTTAATCTTAATTCACTTCACTCTGCCATCAGAATCCTTCTTGCCCATTTTCCCCCAGGATGAAAGTCCATCATTAAATAATGGATGCATAAAATCCTCTTTCTATTTCTTCCTCTAAATAAAACTCTTTGTTGCAAATAATGAAGTGGAGCAAAAAATGAAGATGAAAGGAAACTACAGTGATGGTAGGTGACAAACAAAGCCAGGGCTTGATAGATTAATTTCATTCTCTGAATTACACTGATTTTATTTGCAGGGTCATTCTATGCATCTCTGTTTTAGACTGAAGAGTCCTACACACAGAGAAAGAGGCAAAAAAACAAGAGGAGTTTTCATTTGGTGTGAAGTACACTGGGTTGTGATTTACTCGCTTTTTATAAATAGCTGGACTCTTGAAGAACTAGCATGTAGAATCAGTAAAGCTGTTGGTGTGCTCTGGACAGACAAGCCCTCTGAAACTGCCCCATCTGTAGAACAACAGGGCCACCAAGTAGCAGCAAGACACAGTGGCCTTCAGGGAACACAGCAAAATTTCTTGTATGAAACCAAAGGAGAACTGCAGCTTCTTGGGGTGGCTGGCAGGCTATGAAGTTTTGACTTTGGGGCTATTAACCTTGTGCACTTTTATTTATCTACCCAAAACAGTTCAAGTGATCAATATGCCTGTGGCAACCTGGACTGTGCTGCTGAGGGAAGCAATGCTCAGCACCAGGATTGCCCTGCTCTGAGCGGACCTTCATAGCTCCCAGGCAACGTGTTGCCTTCTCCCTGGGGCAGAGACTCAAACCATCTCAGAATGATTGGCATTAAAAAAAGTCCTGGCCCATATAGACATTCACAATTATCTAGAAAGTACATCTACAGCTGTTAGAGTAGCTAGCTCATTAGAAATGCTGCAGGGCAAAGTCAAGAAGCTGTAAATTAGAAAAAGCCACAAAAACATCTGTTGTAATCTTAATTCAGTTTGTCATGAATATGTGTTATGACATAACCAGATCTTTGGCATTACATGTAATGGGCTCAGTGCCCTTTTTTTTTTTTTTTTTTTACAGCCAGTTCATTCATAGGAAGGTGGTGGTGGAGGCGGGGAATTGCTCGCTTTTTGGCAATGGTGCACTGTGCAGAGCTGAGCTATAGCTGTTCATTTTGTCCCTTGAAAGATTTCTATACATCTCATCAGCTCAGATGCAATTAAAAGTAGTACTTGACAGATGATTAAAGGCTGTATCATAAAAAATTACTTGACCCTACAACTATAGATTATTACATTATCGAAGATTAGTAGGCACTTTCAAATAAGACTTGTCTCTTCCAGATTATTCCTGACAGCTCCTGTAATGAAAATGTCAAAATATCTCTGTCAAGTGCCTTCGAATTAAGAAGGCACATTATCATGTTTGCAAATTGTTACCAAATTACACTCATCAAAGAGGTATTTTGCTCCACTGATTGTTTCCCTCACAGTAATACATAACAAAAAGCCTAGAGATGGATGTACCTGTGCAGCGTCGTTTCTGTTGTGTTGTCAAATTCCATTAATCTTCCTTTGGCTCGTCTGTGCTTCTAAAATACCTGCAGATTTACTTACATATCTGTGCTATTATACATTATACTTGTCTAACACATATTAACTGTGTAAGCTGTAGACCTTGAAAGTGGCATTAGAATTACAGGCCCTTTGTAGGAGGCCTGAAGGCTCTATTGCAATTCATCATACAAAGGGATTAATTAAAGAACAGCTGAAAGAAATGGTTTAAGAGCCTCTTCAAAATGATTGAATGCAAAGAGTTCTGCATTAACAAACTGATTCTGGTAGACCAGAACAATATCTTTGGGGTTTTTTTTTACATTTCTAAGCACAGCATAAATATCAAGCACTGTCATTCCATAACATTTTTACAGCCTGTCTTATCATATAGATAGAGAGATAGCTGCATAACAAAATATATCTCTATATCATATGAGTTAGCTACATAGATTATACAAAAATGTGGCAAAATATGTGCAGATATGGATATTTAATTAAAGCCCCAATTTGGTGTCTGAGAATTGTACGAACATGCCGTTTTCTTATTAAAAATATTCTTAGCCCCTGAGGTCATGAAAAGAACACAAACACTTTCTTTGTCCACAAAAAATCAAAAAATTAAAAGGGAGGAAAATACAAATAAATAATAAAATGTCCTTATTTTCCTTTTCATATCTCATAAATCATAGATATAGCTCACGTTTTTTTAAGTCTTAGCACATACAAAACTCAGGATGCAAAACTGACTCTCAGCAGCTGAGATTTTGTTGTTTACAACGTGTCATCTCTTCAAGTTTTAGCAAGAACCCAGGAAAAACGAACTGAAAGTTAGCATTATAATGCTGATAAGGGTAACAGTAAGGAAAAAGCACAACTTGCTTTTTTTTATCTATAGCAAAGTGGAAGGGGGAGTTGGGGCTCAGAGACACAGACTAGAACAGTAAAATATACCGTTTGAAGCACCCTGGTAGGAAACTTTATTTAAGAAACTAAAACTTTGCTTTTACTAGACAATCTGACCTTTGGAAGGAAGGTAAAGCTTTCTTCAGACATGAAGCTGAGAGCAACAGGAGATAGGAGGCTCAAGCTCCCTTCTGTCAGCTTTCTTTTCTGTGTTCAAGGCAGCTTTAGAGGCTTCTCTTAAGAAATTCAAGTTTTAATTTGCCTTCCTGTGCCAAATTTTGGGCACAAGAAAGGAGACGCATCACTTCACTTTTTTTTTATTACTGCTTCTCAGACTCTGCAAGGCTATGACCAGAGTCAAAGCGGACACTGGCTTACAGAGCAGGATGTATGCAAGGTCCTAGAGGAGCATGAATGCTAATAACTATATAGTTATCCCGTTGTATAACGGTGAGGCTCTGTATGTGAGACCTGAATGATAAAGCAAATGTGTGGCTGTCCTTGCATGGACCTGGAAAAAAGTCCAAAGAGGTACATGCACTGTAAATTCATAAAAACAGTTTCTTCATTCATTCCAGTTTACCTTTTTATTCATTGGAGAAATGATACGGCTGCTGCAGTACTGCAAGATGTGCCTGTCTGGCCAGTGGAATTTATGTGCCAGGTTGTGGGTCCAGAATTGCCAGGCAATGCCTAAGAAAAAAATCAAATTGAGATTATTAGAGTCAGCATGTTAACTAGGGAGCAATGTTTTCAGGCAGAAAGCAAGAACAGAGATTGTACTGTCTTCTCCCATGTGGTGCATGTTTGCATTAATCTGCAAGGAGATACTTGACTGCCTTGACTATCTGGGTTTCACACCTCCATGGTGGCAGGAACCTAAAGCCAGTTATCATTCATAAAATGAAATAAAACCAGCAAGGAGTAGCTGCAGTGACCATTTTTTCTTCAGCAGCCCTGAGTTTCAAGCAAGACAATTCAGCTAGGTTAGTGAGGAACCTGGGATCAGTTGCCCTCCACAGTTCACATCATGCCTCAATTTATTCAGATAGTTACAGGTGCCTTCTCTTGCCCTGCCTTAAAGATCTGAAGATGGCTGGCAAAGAGAAAAATGAAAGATTCAAGTGCCACTTTTTACTAACAAACAGTGTAAGAAATCTTGTGGTTTGTTTTTTTAGTTTGGGTTGGGTTGGGTTTTTATTATTATATCAGTTCTAATGACTGCAAAATTTGAAATAAATAGAAATTAAAGAAAAAAAAAAAGTGTGGGGTTTCAGATAAGCAGTCTTTTCTGAAACCCTGCCATTCACTCCCAGACTAAATGCTATTTTACAGCATTTTCAATAGACAGGCTGTATAAGCCATTTCTTATCATTCTCCTCTTACTTTTTCCCCTATATTTTAAAGCATCGAGGAAGCCACTTGTTCTGTAATAGCTGCATCCATTCTGCCAGCACCCCAGCAGCACACAGCATGCATATGTATTTAAGCTGAGTGGAAAATTCCACTGAGTGTAAGCTCTCACAGTGTACTCTTCCAGGCTTATATCAGTTTCTACAAGGCAGGGAAGTGGAGATATTCATTTTTATTCCGCAAGTGTGTAGTTTGTGGAGTGCATTAGTCGTTCACTGATTCCTACCCTCCTTCCATATTCTGTGGGAAACCTGTGAGTGAAGGCAGGCAAAGCTCCTATTTGATACATGTCCATGTTTATGAATTAAGAGCCCCGGTTTATTCTTTGACACCTACTGTCCAAGGTCTGATTTAACTTCCTCTCTCAGTTACAGCTGTACCCAGTAAGAGATTATCCCCCACTCTCCTTAGCCTGCTTATCCCATCCTCCCTGCCAGTAACCATTCATATGATCACACCCTGACTCACGGGGGTTGCTGTAAGCCACCAAACCCCAACAGATAAAAATGAGCTGTTTGGCTGGAAAGGGAGCAGCTCAGACTCGGCAAATCCCCAAGGAAGGGACGCGCTGTGGTGTCAATGCGATGCAGAGCAGCTGGCAGCCAGGATGGACAGACTTCATGTCCTACTGGTCCAGCCGCAGGGAGGGCGAGCGCTCTTGAGCGCTCATGGATGCAGGTTTGTCCTGTCCCACATAGGTGACATTGCTTTGGTTTTTGTTTTAAAGACTCGAAGAAGTTCCACAGCTGGGGAGAAAAAAGGCAGCAAACGAATCCTGTGTTAAAGGAACATTAAGGTCGCTGAGACGTACATACAAACTACTAGAAATACTGACATGATGTTAGTCTGCAGAAGTGTGACATGATCTTTCTGTGCACATGCACAGCAGTGTGAGTTTGAATGTTCCGATTGCTGGCAATCACTCTGCAGGATTCCTGCCCTACATAAGTGCCTGCTTTAGTACTGAATCCAGGCTGAAGAATAAGAGGAAGGGGTCGTGAGGGGTTGCAAGTCCATAAAATACACTACGCAGTAAGCATAGCAGTGTCTATTACAAGCTTCTTCATGCTCCTTCTTGTAGTATAGATCCAAGCAAAGCATGTGCCTGTAAAACCAGCTAATGGTAAAAGAAGTTACCAACAACATGAAAATAGCTTCTTAAAAATTGTACTGTAAAAGAGACACAAGCTGGCTGATCTGTGCTGTGATTACACACAAGCACGCAAGCTGATGCCTGACTTAGCTGATGGGCAGCTGCAACGGAACATAAACCCTAAAGGAAATAACTCTACTCAAGCGATGCCATTCCGTGCCCCACTCAATGCAGATGGCAGCATAATAATACATGGGCACGAGGGGAATCTGTTATTGGAAGCTGGGCAGCTTAGAGAAGAGGAGCCAACTAGTAGTGTGTGGTGCCTTTGCCAAGCATACTGCGAGGCAACACGAGGAGAGTCAGGCCAACTCGGAGAAAATATCCCTGAAAAACAGCTTCTTCCACTCCACTGCTGTGACGAAGCCCAAAGCTGCCCAGCGTTCCCAAGCCTCTTTGCATTTACTTGCACAATTTACTTGTTTAATCTACTTGTTCATCACAAGAAAAATGCCACAGGAAGAATCACAGCACTGACCACGAGGGGTGAGATGGCACCAGCTGAGTCTTACCTGGTGTGCAAAACAAGTCGTGGCCTGTTTTCTGCCCCTGAGGCACAGCAGGGCTCACATCCATGATGCCAGCCCCATCCCCACCCCAAAAGATGGTGACCTGCTCCAGGTGGTTCTCCAGGAGCAGCCCCTCAAACACATCAAGCCCTGCTCCTCATAGTCGCATCTTCTGCAAGACCCTGCTTGGTACAGGCCAAAACTCACGTCCAGGGCACGCAGCCTTGGCAACTGAGGTTACACTGACCTGGCTTGTGCTTGATTTGTAAGTACTGTATCAAACGGCCATCTCTTCAAAGAGCAGCTCTGCCAGCGTAGGACACTTTGCAAACTTTTGTTTGCATGACTTCGGATGAGTTTGCAAGAAGAATTACATCTTGGTCTGTTTGTGCTTGGAGAATTACCCTGCAGACAGAAAATGAGAAAATGTTTTATAAAAGAGCATATTTTAAAACAATTTTGCGGTTCCAATAGTTAGACAAAATTCCAGGCAATGCTACAGGTCTCAAATTTACAGGTGTCTCCTCAGCAAATATGTGAGTTTCAAGACTGAACTGAAGCATTTCAGTAACAGGATTTCAGTCCCATCGATTTCTGGACAGAAGTGTGCAGAAATGAACATTGTCATTTGGAGTTTATTTCTACCATTTTCTTCCTACCCATGGAAATGAGGGTATTCATGGAATGTATACCCCACAGAAATAAAATCTTGTTCTCTGTTTCACATATGCATTTAATATCTTGCTCCCTCTTGAAATGGCAGCACACCCTCCGCACAGCCACCTGTGAAGAGGCCCTAACAAAACCTCCTCACTTCTCATGAGCGCAGCAAGGAAGTGTGAGGCCATGATATTGGCAACAGAGAAGGATCTAGAAGAACATGAAATCCAGGATTAAACTGGTGTGGCAAAAAAACACAAACCAAAAACCCAAACACCAGTCGATCTGTAGCAAATGGGAATAAGGGAAGGGATGAAGCTGCCATTGTTATTTCTGAAGGTCATCGTTATTTCTGGGTATTATTCCTATTTTCACTCCAAGGCTGTACTTTATGGTCAGCAGTTGAGTGTGTTTCTGTTTGCCTGAAGGCTGCATCATCTTCTGATACAGAGCTGTGCACCTAACTCTTGTCTGTCCTATGTATTGCGTTAACAGCCTGTAGCTCAGCATAGTTTTGGTCAAAATCACAATTTTAATGTAACAATGGACAAAAAGCCACTTGTCTTGCAGTTTGGCCTTCTCACTGAGCTCTTACATAACCATGAGTTAAAGCAACGCTCTCTTGACAAATTTCTTATATGGTCTCACTATATACTCCTGGCTCAAAATAATTACTGCATGACCCATATAATCATCCCCATAGCTGCAATATTTCTAACTATGTTTGACACTCAGCTGCAGAGCATTCCTTTTGCCCCATCCTTTCTCAATAACGCGAAAATGGAATTTGGATTAATCAAACCCCGTTGCTCACCGCCTGCAGCACTTGCAATTTCCAGCTTTCAAGGCTACAATGGCATCAGGAAAGGCTCATCAGGGCATGGTAACAAGGCAATTGCTTCAAACCAAGGGTTCGAATACTGGCCACATAAATATGGAAACATCATCACAGGAACGGGGAGTCTGCTCCCTCTAAAATGAACTCAAGGCTAAATACCATCCTCTTGCAATTACTTACGAAATTATATAGCTGGGAATGGATGTGGGACAGGTCAAGGCTAAATGCTCAGAAATGTAGCTATCACTGCTGGGTCCAGTTTACAGGAAAACATATGGACAGCACATTTTACCAGTGCCACCTGCTACTCAGAGGACCCACCAATAGAGCTGAGAGGGTAAGCTGGGAGTGAAACCAGACCAACAACTCTGAATTTTGCTGATTTTCTTTAATGCTTAGTAAACAAGTTGATTGTATTTCTAATGGAACTGTTCTCCCTTTTCTCTAATCCACTGGGAAGGAAGACATGCATAAGAAGTGTTAGGAAAGCTTTGTCAAGTCATAAATTTCTAACTGATGAGGCAAGCCTCAAGTTTCGCTTGAACAGATGAGCTAATCATTACAGCAATAGAGGATGAAGTAAGCCTGTTCTACACAAGGTTCTAAGTGAACAAAAATGTTCCTGACACAAATCAGGTGAAACTTAAACTCTTAAAAGTTTGTAATGAACTTAAAATCCAAACAAAATGACAGTATAGGGCAACTCAAAAAAAAAATCTTTTTGCAGGTTTCAAGTTCTAGCTACTTTTTGGAATACCCTACATTTCAAGATGAAAACTTTTTCAACTGAAAAAATAGCACTTTTTAAATTTTAGCAAGGATGCAATGAAAACATTCAAGGGTGTTGAATTTCATTCATTTTTGAAACTTCAATAGGAAATTAATTTCATTTCATGCCTCCTTATAATAGGTTTAGGTTACTACAGATTTGCCCTTCCAAATAAAATATAATATCATAAAACGTTTCTCAGCTCTACTTACAATCTCAAAACAGAATTCATCACAAGTGCCTAGTTTTAAGAGGAAGCAACATAAAACTCTGAGATTTGTAGAGCTCTTCTACACCATCTAAATTTGTTTAGATTCACCTTAAAACTGGATTTCAGGTAAGCCAGGGGACTACTGTGCTTCAGTGACGCAGATACTCGGTGCCTACCTCTGCACCCTGTAACACAACTTGACTTCCTCTGGTTTCTGAGTGACGGGTTTTTCAGTGCGAGAGGGATTCTAACAAGCTTTGCAGCTGATGGTGGGGCTGGAGACCGAGCCAAGCTTCCATTCTGGCTAATCTGAGGGGAAGCTTCCCAGAACGGCCCTCTCAGAGACCAGCTCCAGATGCTGTGCTTCTGCTCTTCTCAGCCAGTTGCTGAATGAGGATGGGCTCCCTCAACTATTTTTTTAAAATCAGATAGTCAGTATTATGCAAATATTTCCTTATTCCCCAAAATCTTGAACACTGGAGAAATTAATTTTTGCCTCTTAGGAAAAAAACCTGCTCTCTCTTACTCTTCTCTCTCCCCCTCTCTTGCTCTTTCTCTTTTTATACCATGTGATGTAAGTTTTCCATCGTTGCATCCACACACAAGACCTGAGGATCTGTTGCACTGCATCTCCACAGATCTCAGAAGCTCTAAGCTAATTTATATTAGCTAAAATTCTAGCTCTGGTGGATGATAAATCTTCTCCTTAAATTTAACAACAAACACATCCTTAAGACATAAAAATGAAATTATATTTGGCATTGAATAAATATGTTTCCTCTGACAGTCTACTAACAGGAAACAGCAGGAGATCATGAGGGTTTATCTCACTCATATGAAAACTAAGAAAAAGCCCGAACTGACGTTTCCCTCCAGCATATGCAAACACACACACACACACGCACTTATGCTTACGCACAGAAGCTGGTACCAGCTTTTCATGACAGAAGGACTTGACATGAGACGTGCGTATGAAAGCTCTACAGACTTGCAGTTGCAGGGCAAGTGTATTTCTGCATGGATATGCCTCACAGCATTTTAAAGATTTCATTAGTTTCAGCCAAGTACAAAAAGAATATCATACATTTGATATTTGTGATGCATGGTGTCACCTGTTACAGTAAATGCATTTCAAGCTGCGATTACAAATGCAACAGTCTCCAGGGTTTAGTGTGCTTGTCTATACAGCATTAAAAAATTTATCAAAGACTTACGTGTGTAATCTTTTATAAATATTTTCTTGCCCTGCAGGCTATTTAACTCAGAACTGCCCTCTGCAATTAGTGGTCATAGGAGATAAAGTAGGAAGTGATCTATTTAAGAGAGCAGGACTTGAAGTACGTGTACTCTCATGAGTAACCGATTCCCATAATTCTTTTGAGTCTCCGTCCATTATATTGTTTGTAAACCAGGCAGACTGACAAAGAGAACCTCTGATACATCCCTGGATGCATCTGACCATGAAGTACCACACGGATGGTGATAATGCTAAGCACATACTTCTGCATGTATAAATCACTGCTGTTCCACATACACCAACTAAACTAAAGCAATTTACACCAAATTAAGTTTCGTTAAATATTTACGAGATTATGGAAACAGTACTGCTAAGGTCAGATTTTAAAATTGAATAAGTAAACAATTCTCACTGCAACTGCATGACTAACTTTCACATGCAGCTGTTGCTATTGTGGGCTTCACTACCTAATTGCCATTTCCTTCACGGTGTGCCTTGACTCTGCAGGAAACATCTCATTTGGATATAAGAGAACAATTCCTTCCTGGATGCCAGGATATGAGCAAGGCATCAATTCCTTTTTGTCAGTTTGTGAAGGCTCCAAGACCAAGAGAATAGTTTTACCTGAGATCTCTCGAGAGAAGTCTTGCATTCTCTGATTTCACATGGGATAGCTTTTATTTGTTTTTGAACATCCTAGCTATTTCAAAGACTATTTTTTTCAGGAATTGTTGAAAACATATTTTCAAGCAAGGCCTGGTAGGGTTTGGACAGTTTCATTTGACAAGTTTAATTAGCTGGAGCTATTTTATTGGTGATCCATCTGTTCTTCAAATTAGCAATTGAAAAGGCCCTAACAGATGGTTTGTGGTCTGCTTAGTAAGAGGAAACCCTTGGCAACATACTCCAAGTGCTGTGGGTCTCGGTCTCCATCAGGAACAGAACAAAGGAAATCTTCCAAATTCTGCCACAAGAACCAGCAATGGCAACAGCACTGGGAAATGTGGAAGTTCAGGTACAGCCACTAGCCATTTCAGCTATACAAGCCAACTGGCAAAATCACGATAATAAGATGCAAAATTCAAATGACACAGCCAGGATTCCCCACTATTTCTAGGTGTTTTCAAACCACCATGAAGGGAGAATTTCTAAGTATATATGGCACAGAGGGACTTTTGAATTCAAAATTCAAAATTTTGAATTCAAAATTGAATTCAAAAGCACACAAAGCAACATTTGAGAGCAGAATCAAACGGCTATGCCAGATGCGGGGTAAAGAAGAAAGAGAATGGCTGGACATACTTCAACTGACCCAAGAAGTTGCTCATTGATATAACCCCATTTCTAATATGTCTTCAGGGTGATAATTATGGCTCCTACAGGCCACGCACTTTTAAGGAGGCCTTTCAAAACTTACTGCCGCAACCACAGCAATCACACGGGTTCTTCAAAGCAAATCTACAGCAGGTGAAGGTAGGCGAGAGCAGGGAAGCCCTGTTCAAACAGGCTCGGCTCACGCATGAGGATGAACTGCTGTCACATTTGTGTTGGGAATCAGCCAGAGACACTAGGCACCAGCAAATGGCACCATGACTGCCGCCAGCACAAACATGGTTCTGGTCACACCGCCAGCAGCCTCCGCTTCACGGGCCCCACCAGCCCAGCATTAGATGCCATCTGCCTCCAAGCAAGGCCCAGATGTTGCCACCTACTTTGCTATGGTTGGAAAGAAGGAGGCGTTCCAGCAAGTGTTTTCCCCAAAAGCAGGGATATGAATTCAGAGAGACAGCGAGGTGAAGGAAGGTGAATTTGTTCATAAGCAACACTTGCTCTGCTTTTCGGAGCTTAGAAAATAAGCTCACCATTCAATAGAGTGCCCGCACAAATCCACCCCTTGACAATGCAGAAACACTGTGGTGCCCCAGATGTTAACAGGCTGCTGCAGAAATGGACTTTGTCATGGAGACTCATTATTCTCTTCAGTTTTTATAGTCCTGACTAATGCAGACACTATAGAAAGGGTGAGGGCAGCATTTAGACTCCAGTGCAACCTGAAAATCAGAAATACTGATCCTTGACACTATGTCTATATCCTATGCTGTGCAGGCAATGCCATAAGTACCTTTTTCATGGTGAGTTTTCCTGTATACAGATTAATCTATTTCTTCGACAAACTCATTCGAAAATTCTGAAAATAAGAAAGCATGTGAGGAAGCAGGAATCTCCCTCAATGTCATTGCCAGTGGAAGGATGACGGGTTTCTTGATTAACAGCCATACTATTGGCGGAATAAATGCAGACACAGTCCCCTCTCCATAGTATGAGATTATTACGGAAAGCCCAGGTCTCCTGGAGGACTTTCACCATTCCATTCCATATATCACCTTGGATGGCTCTGCTCTTTCTTATCCCAGACATTGCGTTTCAGGATCCCTAAAACATGTTTCCTGCTTTCTCTCTAGTAGTCAGAGTAGTAGATGATGACCAGCTTCAAGAAGTTGTGTGGTTTTGGTGATACAATGGGGAAAAGAGACAGGCAGGCCTAACAATGACTCCTTCAGGATGAAAAATAGTAGAAAAGTCCACCTTTGGTGACCAAGATCCATTCATCTTTGGATTAATTTTGGCTCTGAAGTACTTCATTATCAAGAAACACGCTACATCAACACAAAAAGAAGGAAGGGATGAAACAGAGGAAGATAAAAATAAACAAATAGAGAGAAAGTGTAAAGACAATTTAATTTGCCTTCCATTACTGTTGTGGTTTTCCTGTCTGTAAGTGATGTTCTGCTACAATGCATGGATCAGCAATGGCAAAGCCTATACAATGCTGCCATTAGAAAAACATCCATACAATTTTGAAGTATTTGTAGCAGTCAGATTCCTGAGGGAGAGGAAGGTTGGGAAGAGATCAAATGAGCAAGCAAAAATAATTGATACGATTCATTCATTCATCTTTTCCTGAAGATAATGTTAGATAAACTAACCACACTTCCCCTGTAAATGAGTCACGACCCAGTTGTCTCTCCTGCAGTGACTCTAAATGAGGGACAACTGAATGTAGAGTGAGCGAGGCATGTGTTTTTAATAGTATCCTGTCTCTTATTGTAACAGGTACTGACTTTCTTTAGCTCTTTTTCTTATAAGAATTTTCAGCCTTGAAAATGTTCCCTATTGTCAGAGATGGGTATCACAGTTCTCTGTTTTTTGGAGGGTTGCATATACTTGGTAGTTATAAAATAGCCTCCATTCCCTTTGGGGAATTAAACATTAGTACTGGGTTGCGATCATCTTCTTATCTCTCTTAAACAGTCAGGTTATTCATTAAGAAGGCCACCTTATTTTGTGAAATAGTGTCACGACTAGGAAAAAATGTTCTAGTTTGGGGATGGGGTATTGTTTGGGGTTTTTTAACTCATATCAAGCAATTTTTCCCCCACAGCTCTGAGCTACAGGTGGGCCTGATTCTAGTCCAGCCAAACCTCTGCAAACCATAGCACAGTCTCACCCAACAATAACATTGCTGCTTTTCAAACAGCAGAAGATAGATAATTAAAATGAGCAGTTGTCCAGCTTGGTAACCAACACCAGCAGCATGCTATTCTTCAGGAGGTGTTATTTTGCCATATACCGAACAGCAGAAAAAGGAACAGTAGATATTGAAGCTAATTTGTGTTTGATGTTACAGAGCCTGTAGCATCTGTGGGCAAGAAGAGGCATGTCAGGGAGACAAGATGCATGGCATCAGGCAAGTGTGCAGTCAGCTGCAATAAAAGGTCATGTCAGTGGTGTTTGTATGCTGAAGCTCAGTTAAAGGAAGGCAGTGAACAGAGGGATGCAGGTAGGAATTTTCATGGGAGGTTGCTCGTGGGGGTTTTTAATGGTTTGTGGGTTTTTAGGTTTTTTGTTTTATTTTTCTGTGGCACAACAGCAAAAAAGACGTTGCAGCTAAGCAGCAGAAATCCAAAGAAAAGTGATAACAGAGATTGTGCAGATGTGAGAGGTCATTAACCCCAAAGCAGCAGCTAAAAGTAGCTTGATAGTGGAAAGAAGAGGTAGCAGAGGAGAAAAGGCTAAGCAAAAAGCAGCAACAGGGATAAGCAAAAAAAAAAAAAAAAAAAAGGGGGGGGGTGGTGCAAAAAAACCTAAAAAAAAGAAACTATGACAGAGTAAAAAGCAGAACAGACATGAGAAGATTCACACCAGAACAGGAGGAACTCACAGGTCAATTACCAGAGAATGTGGGGCCCAGAATACAGCACTGCCTGCCAGGAGAAAGGATGAAAAATGTGAAGGAGGAGGGAAGATAACACCTGATAATCCCTCATCTGAGTACAGAAAGATGCTGCACAGGAACAACCAAATGTGAAGTGGAGTGCTGAAGGGCTCTGAGGAAAAGCAGTAATGTTTGGGGATTTGGCAGGGAGTCGTGGTTGTGTTGGGTTGTGGTTTTTTTCAGAAGAAAACCAAAAACTTGAGATGAGGAAGGAACAGGTCCCTCTCAGACTGGTGCAGTGCAGATTTGTAGGGAGCTCATCACAGCTGCACTTACTATATGATGAACTGTCTGGGGAAAGAAACACCTCAAAAGGAGGTTGGCTTAATTGAAAGCAAAACATAAATGTGACATAAGAAGGTGAGGAGCCACTCCATGCCAGCTTCTCAAATGTTAGACTGGTGCAAAAGAGTATATGTGGCTGGAGCAATGAACTATCTACTAGAAGGGAGATGCACTGGAGTCTGTTCCAGTTCCCTGATCTGTTTCTGTATGAGACAGGCACAGGACACAATCCAAAAATAATCCATGGACACCACTGCCCAGTTCTCCTCCCACCCATTTGAGGGACACTGCCATGACACTGCCGCCCCTTCTCCTTTGGCTCTGTTAGCCCAGTTCCAACCCAGTACCTATAGGCAGGTAGACTGGATGCTTCTTTGGGTAGGAGACAGTACATCCAAACCTCTGTGGCCAAAGCAGGGTGGGAACCCACCTTCCTTTGCTTCCTGGGAAAGTGCTCTAACCTGGGCTGGGGGTAATGTAAAAAGCAGGTGTCCTAACATATGACACATCTCCTCCTCATTTTTTTTCTGCTTTGTTTGTGTGGCCATCCCAGCATATTTGTGTACCATGCCTTATAAA
Source organism: Caloenas nicobarica (assembly GCF_036013445.1). NCBI lineage: Eukaryota > Metazoa > Chordata > Aves > Columbiformes > Columbidae > Caloenas > Caloenas nicobarica. The sequence goes on along the minus strand of NC_088246.1, from coordinate 48,754,967 downwards.
GAACATCACAACACTGGCATCTTTCCCAGGCAGAGAACTTCAACACCTAGCTCAGCTTTGTAAATGTGACCCCCTAACACTGACAACTGTTTCCTGGTTACCGCAATGCTGATCACTGTAACATCTTTCATGGTCAGGTCCCATATAGTTATTTTAAGTAAAAGACAGGGTAGGAAACAATTTCTAAAACAAGAAAACAAAACAAAACAAAAAGCCAAACCAACCAACCAACCAACCACAAACAAACAAAAAACCAACCCTAAGTCTTGTTTTGTAACTAGCAGTGCATTATGTCATCCTTTCATGGGGCAGCCTTGGAACTGCACAGTGGCAAAGAGGGAGCCTTAAACATTGCAATTTAAATCTGACTTCTCTGCCAGGTTTCTGTTGATGACATGAATGACAAGTCTGCATGTAAGTATGCCTCGAAATAAAGGTGTAATTTTTTCGACCAGATTGCTTTTTCCTGCTTGGGGTAGTCATATTATAGTTACATTACTCAGCAAATATGACTGCCCTGACAAGTAATACATATTGTAAATAGCTTTTCTGGATTTAACATATAAGCTGTATACTGCCAGTGTTCCTGAGAGAATAAATCTGATGAGTACTAGGAATATATATTGAATAAGTTATTCAATTAGGGCTATCAATATTGTGTAATCACAAATTAAATTTATTAAACACAGGTCATTTCCCCTTGTTCCTTGACCTGCATTACTCATTATGCAACTGTCTGGACACCATGCCGTTGAGCTTATCAGCACAATATCTCATTTCAAATATTTTGACATAACATTATTTTTTAATTTCTGATCCATTCTGAACTGAGATCTCATCTGAACTCACACCTCCACACAAGCCTCTGAGAACATCCCTCTTCCCTTCACCGGCCGCAAATGAACCCAAGTGTAATGTAGATGATGCAGTCTATTGTCTAATGCAGCAGCCCGCTAACCTCATTGTGCTAATGACGCTGGTCATCAAATTGCTAATTCTGAAGTGGACAGAGGATCATTATTTAATTGAGTGGTGTATCTTGCTCACAGCTGAATAGAAAAAGATACTTCAAAATGCTTTAAAAAATGTGTGTCATATCATTCTTGAAACTGCTGCTGAATGATGTATCACTTGTTCCCTTGGGAGATAATTCAGCCACTGGTTTTTAAGGGTTAGAGCTTTCTTTTGATTTGCTCTGGCACAAACATGAAGAAGGGATAAAAGATGCCATAAAGATGAGGAAGGGGATCGAACCTGAGAGAGACAAGCTGGGACTACCGTGTAGGTTATTCACAAGCATCTGTCTGGGTGCCTTGACGACATCATCCTACACAAATATACAAATTGTTCCAAAAATGCGGGAAAAGTAAAAGACCTGAGAATATGAAGTTATACAGAACACCTATTTTATGTGCAAGCAAATGCACTGCCTTATCTCATTGTGAGGTCCTGATCCTCAGGTGTCACTTTATAATGCAAACAATTAACAGAGGAGACAATATGTTTTATAAAGAGATATTGCTACTGATACAACTGGGGAAAAAAATAGATAAGCTTTAAAAAGCACAAGCTTTTCTTCAGATCTGAAATAGCGTTTGCTGGGTTTAATGCTAAATAAGACTGGAGAATGATAGTCCTGAATTTGAATATGTTATATCAGTCGAGTGATGGGGTAGTGTGACAGTGAAGGTGGTAATAAGTTTATTATACTCTATGGAAGAGAGAGAGAAAGAGAGGACAGAGACAGGAAAAACAAACAAACAAACAAACCACAACACAACAACAACAAAAGAATGAATGAATTAATTAATGATTATTTGTGAAATATGAAATTATGCACAGACACTCATGGCATAGGGAAACACAGTGTGACATAAAATAAATAACACTACTAAGTTTAAGTGACTGACTTTATAAAAGGGATTATAAAATGAAACTTCAAGCATCCTGTCATAGTGTACTGTGAAGATAGGTCTTATTGTAAGCCTTTATTTTTTAGGCTATGTCGTGGTGTGAATTCCAGCAAAGCCAGGACATAATAATAAATCTTCTCAAAGAGCAGTCACACTCTCCACAGATAGATTAGAGCACAAGGATTGACTCAGTTTTGAACAAGTCTATTTGCAGTGTAATCTCACTGGATTCAAAATTCAGAATTACACTTCAAAACAATAGTTAACTTTATAAAGCCATGAAAAGTTACCAGCATCAGTGTAAAATGACCAATATTGCAATGGGGTGTGCAGTCTTCACAGTTTAGAAATGGTTTTGAGCAGGAAGTAAAACATTTACAGAGGCATTGAAAATCAAATGCAAATTTCAGTCTAAAGGTCAAGACCAGATAACATTAAATATAACCTTTCATATGCCACAAATGCAGTGAATACATTTCCATCTATTTTCATATAGATAAAGGGACTTGCATTCACTTACATTTTTAAATTAGTTTTTTAAACAGTAACTCTGTATGCAATGCTAAGGCTCGGCTGGCCCTTTTGTACAGTTTTGTACAACAGACCTGAGGTGTCAAGGGGAAGGAATATTTCTGCACTTCATATTAGCTTCAGGAGGAGCAGAAAATTTATCTTTGTTGTTTTCTGACATCTTTTTACACTAAAGCTTTAAGTTTTACTTAATTATTCTAATACTTTTATTACCTAAATGAAGGATAGAAATATTGCTGAACCACTTCTCACCATGCTCTGCTTCTGACTCCTTCTTCACTAAACCTTCACTGGCATCATTACTGTCACAGGACATTTGAAGGTGGGAACCTGGAGGAAGGAACCTTTACAAGTGACACAAAAATGATCCCTTAGCCCAAAACCACCATGAAAATATGCGTTGTTGGACCGGATGTTTTTTTTTGTTTTTCTCACAGGTTCCATTTAAGACATTACATGGCGTATGTTTCTGAAAAATAAGGGAAGATTTGAAACATGCTGCTAGGAAAGCTGTGAACAAACAGATCTGAAACACTTATCAACAAGAGACCATTAGAAAGTATGAGGTAAGGAAAGCAAAAGAACTAATGCATAAGACAGAGTCTAAGATGATGTTCTGACTGTTTGCTTTGATCCCAGTTTAAAAACAGAAAGAAGAAAAGGAATCTGCTAGCGTTATTCCTATCAGAAATTGGAGGAATTAGCTGTCTTTTTGCACTGTAGCATTTCTTGTGTGGAGCTCAGCCAAACAAGAAGGAATTGAAATCATTTTCATTGATTGATTCTGCTGTAAAAAGTGGGGAAGTCTTTCTTTTACAGTACAGTTGGGCTCATTCATCATGTATTCTTTACATAACTATTTTGAAATCTTATTTAACTATATTTGCATTTTCTGAATAAATGTAATCTAAACAATAAATGGATGTAGGGAAACTTTTCATAGAGATAAGTAGCAAACAGCGGAAGGGTTTTTTTCACCTTCCACTAAATGCCATTTAACACTACAATATAATATAATCAATAGAGTAAACTTGACGTTTTTGATATTAGATTATTTTTCTTCACAGACCTGGGAAAAAAAACCAAAACAAACCAACATCATTGTTTCATTTTTTTCTGTAGTTCTGACTAAAAAAAAGTATTAAAAAAATCATCAAAAATTGCATTTATTATGAAAATATTTTCAAAAAATAAGCAATTTTTGATATCCATAAACTCTAAACCAATGTTTTCCTCATTTGGGATTTCTCAGCCTGAGAGATACACTTAGCTCACGACATTAAAACATAACTGGGCATCGGACTTGGACAAACTGTATATATTATGGCCATTTATTGGGCCACTTTGCAGTTGCCTCACCAACGGTATTCTGTGTACTGTGTACTTTATGTCTGATAATGCTTTCCTGAACTTAACATTTACACACATACACACGAAACATAGAATCATAGAATTGTTTTGGTTGGAAGAGACCCTTAAGATCGAGTCCAACCATAACCTAACTCTAGCACTAAACCATGTCCCTAAGAACCTTGCCTAAATGCCTTTTAAACACCTCCAGGGATGGTGACTCCACCACTTCCCTGGGCAGCCTGTTCCAATGCCTGATAGCCCTTTCCATGAAGAATTTTTTCCTAATATCCAATCTGAACCTCCCCTGGTGCAACTTGAGGCCGTTTCCTCTCATCCTATCACTTGCTACTTGGGAGAAGAGACCAACACCCTCCGTGCTACAGCCTCCTTTCAGGTAGTTGTAGACAGCGATAAGGTCTCCCCTCAGCCTCCTTTTCTCCAGGCTGAACAGCCCCAGTTCCCTCAGCTGCTGCTCATCAGACTTGTTCTCTAGACCCTTCACCAGCTTTGTTGCCCTTCTCTGAACTCTCTCCAGTACCTCAGCAGAAAGACCTGTCACTTGTAAAAGAAAGCTCCAAATCCTGCCTGAACATTAGCTTTAACTCAATTCCTACGGTGTAGCTGTGATCCTCTTTTGAATTCAAAGAAACTCAGCTGTGTCCCTTCCTGCATGAGTACTGTACATAGTGGGGGTCCTGGCTACAACAGAGGCTTCAGGGACAGGTATCCAGAGTGGCTGAAGAGGTCCCTCTGAAAGCCAAGAGGTCCCCCTTAAAGCAAAACAGACATTTAAGGGAGAGGAATAGGATATTTATGCTTGGTTTTGCTCCTCCTTTGCTCCTCAGCTGCCTGTTTAGGAACCCATTCTGAAGTCTGACACTGCCTGAAGTCCTTAGACTCCCTCAGGTTTCTTGATTCCAAGATAATTATTTTACACAAGATTCCAAGGTGATTATTTTACTCAAAAAGATGAGCCTTAAGCCATACTCGTCTCACCAGTGGGCAGGTCAGATGGCACATTAAGCAGCTCAAGCAGACTATCCTTTTTTGTACCTAATCTTCCATACACGAAATAGGAGCACTCAAGGGACTGACTTGGGTCTGTGGATTCCTGTACGCAGCAGTTACCTAACACTTAAACACTGAACATTGCAATACATCCACTGTTTCACAGGGCTAGGAAAAATCTATCAACCTAAACAACAACAACAAACAAACAAAGAAACAAAACCACAAACCAACAAAAAACCAAAACCAAGGAAGGCTGCAGAAACAAAGTGTTGTATGCACATGCATGGTCAAGATCAGAGCAATCTCCACATGGCAACTAGTAACTGCATCAAAGTTCTCCCAAAGTGAGAATTAGCAGGCAGGCACAGGAAAGCATGACCAGAAGACATCACCAGCATTAATCTCTTCAATTTGTGTTTAGATCTGCTCACTGGAGATCCAGTTTAAATGTCTTAGATTAAATAGAATCTATGGAAGTTAATTGAAACTTTCTGGGAGAAACAAGTTGGATTTCGCCTGAAAAGACATGATGGGATTTTTTTCAGAGGGACTTTCTTGATTCCTTCCCTTCTTGATAAGGTCCAGATAAAGGATGAGACTATGTTGGCAGTAATGTTCCATGGGCAGTGGCTGAAGTCCCATGAACAGAGATGTTTCTAAAGCTGGTATTTGGAGGAACAAGACTTAGTGGTCTTGTGGAGTTTCCCAGCTCTCATTTCAACAGTGCTGTGAAGAGGAGCTGTGGAGAATTTCCTCATTCACACTGCTGACAAAACAGCTAAAGCAAGAGCAGCTTATACAAGCACTAAGACAGATACAAGAAATATAGAAACCTCTCTCGCTTGATGAGTCCATGTGAGCAAAATAAAATATTTACCAAAGTATAAAAGATAATCACCTCACCTACTAAAATATTCAGTAGAGTTTCAGTGGGACTTTTAAAACATTAATGGGAGAGGTTCTTCCAGGTGAGAAAGAAAGATAGAATTGTCTGGTGCTGTTTCCCTGGAAATGTGCGTAACTTGTGGTTCATCCCCTCTTTCTGCCTTCAGCAACTTTTGGACGTGCCCATGCCATGCCTGGTAGTTTTCTTGATTCCACTAGAGATAAAATAAACCATTTCAGTTCACAAAATAACTGACCCCTGCCTTTAGCTATGCTATTCCTGGAATGAATCAACATATCTGGATCACAGCATATCAGTTTCCTTTAGGTTACCTGGTTGCTATAGGTGTATAGATCTATTGATCTTTTAATAGGTATTCTGGCTACTTTCTGCCACAAGGGGAGCTTGTTTAGTTCTTTTTATTGGTTGCCTCCATACTCATTAGTGTAGGACACAGACAAAGCAGTACAGACTGCCACTGCCCTTAAGCAAGGGAAGAGGAACAGCCCTGTCCAGCCAACCTTGAGCACTTGCCCCAGCTCTCCATCATCATACCCCAGGGCCACCAAGCCTTGGACCAAGTAAAATATTTGCCATATTACCATAGCAACAGTGGACCTATAGCTCTTAACAAGACTCATGGAGGTGAAATTGGTCCTGCTTAGACCATCTGCACAAGAGACCGCATCAGCTCTTCTCCCCGAGGAGTGGAGGGTAACCAACAACCCCAAACAAGGCAGAGACTCTGTTCTGTCTGCTCCATATCTCCATTCAGGTTTGGAATAGCAAGTGCTCCAGCTTTACAATGGGTTTAACGTAAGACACTTCCGCACATAATCTTTCAGACAACAGACAACCTTCTTATCTTCATCAACACTCACAATATATTGTTAGCCATTTTCTCTTTAGCATGGTGCCATTTATTACAGCCCTTATTTTACCAGAAATGTCCGAGCATCGCTGTATATTTTTGACCACTAGAACAGAGCTATCCCTGAACTGAATGACTACATCCAACCAAAAGGCAACAGAAGAGAGAGAGAGAGTAGCAAAGAGGAATACATACAACTGAAACTGAAGAGGGCATTTGTCTAGGCAAATAACACATGAAGACAGTTGGATGTTCCTCAGAGCACTGATGATAACAGAACTCTTAAACACTTGTCATATGACTTCACTGCATGACCAAGAGTCATCCAGCTCTTGTGATCACTCCAGGTCTCTTGTTCAGTGCTCAAACCTACATCTGAACTTCTGATTCCAAATACAAAATTGTCAGTCCAGTTCACTATTGCCTCATATCACATCTGGCTGGTTTTTAACAATTCTGAATAATGGCCTTGTACAATTCCTTTGCATTCTGGTCTTGCAGAGTAAGGCTTGACTTACTGATGAATCAGGTTCACTGTCTGATATGCTAAGAATAAAAAAAGAACAATAAGGACTTAGCAATATAGGCCTGCATTGGTGACAGTTGGCATATTTTAGAAAAGACTGTGCTTTTTCAAAGCGTATTGTTGGAAAACATATTTTCTAGAACACTTTGCCTTTGAAATGTTCCCTGCCTTAAATCCATGGGAAGTGATGAATGCTGCCCTTACCCCAGCAGCAGCAACAGCAATGCTTGCTAAGCTTCATGGTGTGCTACCTGCCACCGACCTGACACACGATAGAAAAAGTTCTGAATTTTCCTCAGTTTCAGTGGCGAAATACATCAGTTGTACATGTGGTCAGTGCTCTACACCGTAAAGCACTGGACCTAAAAGTCAGGAGTCCAGGCATTGAAATAGTATAGAAAAAGAATAATGAACTGCTTCCCAAGGAGTGTAATTTCTTTGTAACCACAGAATTTTCATTGAAAAAAAAAGGCTCAGCATGTTTAGGTGAGTCATGAAAAATATTCACACCTCAGAGAAAAATACAGTAGCGGTGGTCTCAGAAGCCATGAAGTTTGCTTTGAGATAAAGAAGTCTCCGGAAGAACAAATGAGCAAAACTGAAGAAATCTGGCTCAAGAGGCTGCCCACTCCTGAGAAAGCCTGCTCCATTCAGACCTAGAAATAATTCTAGAAAATATCAAGCAAAATAACCAACTATTGAGTGAAACAGTACATCTGTCAAGCAATTATTCAATAAAATATCACTAGGTAGATGTTCAATAAACAGTTGCACAGGCAGACAATTACCCTAATAGCATTACAATGCATGGACAGTTACTCAATACATTCAAAGGGCAAATGATTGCTCAGTGCTGTGCAGCAAGATATTGCACAGGGCATACAATAACTCTATAAATGACCAAAGGGTGCAGCTTTATGGCAGCTTGATTAGTTCTCCTCCCTTGGTTCTGTCTTACACTGTTCTCGCCAGTGAAGTGTTTGTGTGGATATACTGCTTTCCCCCAATGCAATCAGAGTCTTGTGGCTCTCCACACACTATGACTGACAGCAGGCAGGGATTGCAAATGTGAGTTGTCCTGGTTTTTCCTGCTTGGTCATTTAGGCCCAGCGTCTGCTACACTCACCTTTAAAAAGCGATTAGCAATGGGAGCAATCTCAGATTCACAGGTGTATTGAGGAGCTGGTGTGCCACAGACACAAGAAAGGGAACAGACTCTGTCTTAACAAAAAGCTACATTTAAAACTCAGAGCTACCACACTTCCAGCACTGACCTAGAGTCATTTTAAAGATGGCAGCATAATCTATATAAAGAAAAGGGCTAGACCATTCACAAGATCTGTTTCTAGCCAGGATTGCTGATCTTTTCATTGAACACGATCCCCCGTTACTACTACCAAACAGAGCTGAGTAGATTTTACTCTAGCTCAGAGTTATTTAGCTTAATTACCTAGCAAAAGACCTCGAGGCAGAAATGTAAAATGTAATTAGCATATTTTACTTGTAGCAGCTGGGTTGTTCAAAGATATTAAGGATTAAAAAATGCAGTAAGCTCTTATGTGTACACACTAAGTAAGCACAGGCAGTCTTATCTTCCTTTAAGCAGTGTGCAAAAGCATCAGTTATGTATGAGACCTTAAGAAAGGCATTCTGAAGAGTGCCTTAAGAAAATATGAAGAAAGAAGAGTTCTGCATTTGCTGCCTTGCAGCCACAGGCCAGGACAATGAGGGAACGCTGTTTGCTTCCTCTGCGCACCCAGCGGACCAGAGGCAGGACAGCTATTCCTGCTCCCATGGGACAATGCAACTCCACCACTTTTCATGGCAAGGCCAGTTCCAACCTCTGAATTGCAAGAACTAGAAACATAGTTTGATTAAATTAACATGCACCCTGAACTGCTACGCAACAGAAAATGAAACTGAGACAGTCATAGCCTTCCTTCAATGATGTGTCTATTGACACAAATCATGGTATGTCTGCATTCAGTTCCCATTGGTGTGAATTGAGGGTGCTATCATATGTGTTACACATCAGGACTCTTTCCCCCATCCCCCTTTCTGGATTTTGAAGGAAAGGATTTGATTCAATGCCCACTGAGGTCCACAGGAAAGCTAAAATGGCGAACGGTATGCAATCCCAAAGCTGGACTCCTCTGTTATGGAAAAATGCTAGAAACATTGCAAGTGAGAGTGCTATTGACAACAAAGTCATTAAAAACATTGTGTATCAGGTCTAAGAGAAAATAACGACACAACTGAAACCCAAAACCAGCACATACTCATTTATGCTGTTTATTCGCATTGTGCTCCTGAGCTTTCAGGATGTCCTTATGCTACCCACATTTCTTAAGTTCTTCTCCACTGTCTCAGAGATAGGAGATCTTTAAAGTGTTTTAAAGGAATACTGAATTAATTCTCCGTTAAGACAAAAGATGAACTCTTGCGAGATTTGTGGTAAGTCACATCTCAGGTCCCACTTCTAAGACTATGGAAAGTTTGAAAAAGATTTTTATCAACTTCTGTACTCTGGAGATTCACAGATTCATCATGCCACGGAAAGCAGCCATACGTGCTCTTTTCTCTGATTGAAACTGTGACATTTTCCACTGGTTAAGAGGCAGTAGCTGCTCAGATCCAGTTAATTCAGTCTCAGTCGTTTAACAAATGTATTTGATCAACTGGGCCATCTTAAGCTAGTGTTTACTAGTAGTATATTACCCATTACTTTTCTGTCTAATCTGAAAAGAAATAAAATCAGAAAATGTCAAAATATTGCAATTGCATTAACTCAGTTCCAGACCACACAAAACACGGAACTGCAGTTTAAGAAATTAGATTTAACAAGGCAGAGAAGCAAATGGAAAAAACAAAACAAGACAAAAACACACCAACAAAAAACAAAACCCAAATCAAAAGCAATAAAACTGGAAGCTCAAAAAAAAAATTATGAATAAGGAAAAAAATAGGTTACTAACGATATTTTAAACCTTTCCTTATATCTGCTACAGGAAATGACAGACTTTCATCTCGTTCTGTGTAAAACAGTACTACTTTGTTAGATGTCAAGCAAAACTTACCACTGAGAAATCAAAGGTTGATCAATTGGTTGATAATTAATTCACAAAGATAGCACCCATAGACTCAGAGGACTGACTGTTTAAGTCCATTACCTTAGTTATTTACAAACCACTGAAAATTCATCTGACTGTAAATCTTTCAATTCACATGCCATTTGGACATCCATGTCCATCTTAGAGCAGAAGAGTGATTGTACTGTGGCTCATTTGCTTTGTTTACACAATGAGTTCAACAACAGTACAGTGAAATTAGATCTTCCACTAGACGAAATCATAATATACCAGGTGAAAATTATTAAATTCATAAGCTTCACATGGCATTCAACTGAATGGGTATGGACAGCTCATTTATTATAAAATATTTATATTTGTCAAGCCTGTCATGACAGCATTCAACCTTGAGGAAAAATGACTTTTTCCTTTGCTACACCATTTCAGACAGAATTTGTCGTTTGATAGGCAGGTATTATTACCTTGGCCTTTTACACAGGCTGGGAACCTGTTTAACTTTAGCAACGTATCAGTTTGGTGAGGCTCCCATCTCAATTAAATGGACAGGAAATTAAACATAAGAAAATACTTTTGCACTGTGAGAATCATCAAATCCTGTCACAGGTTGCACATAGGGTCTCCATCCTTTGAGATATTCAAAACCTGACTGGCCATGGCTCTGAGCAATCTGCTTTAGTAGACCCCGGTTTGAGCAAGGGTGTTGGACTAGATGATTTCCAGAGGTCTCTGCCAACCTCAGCCATTCTGTGAGCCTGTGACCAACTTCTAGCTCATCTCTGGCATGATGCAGAGAAGGCCCTTTTCCCCCTGCCCCCACACATGTGCTCAACACAGTGCGCAGGAGATGCTGATAAGAAGATTCAGCAGTGCACAATGCCTGTGGTGCCTCCATGGCCAGACAGTACAGCAGGCTACCAACCAGCTATGACTATACAGTGAAGAAAACCTCCTTCTCTAGGGTACGCCTCAGAACCTACAGGTTGAGTCTTTGGACAAACAACCAACCCCTCCTCTCCCCGCCCCCCAACAAAACCACAAAAACCCACAAACAAACAAAAAAACCCAACCAACCAAAACACATACCAACCAACCATCAAACAACCAAAACAACAACAACAAAAACCCAAAACCCATAGGGGAATCCAGGGCAATTTCTGCCTTCACTTCCAGCTTTGGGACCTCATATGAACCAGCTGCTCCTTACTGCTTTTGCAGTTTCTCTGAGGTGCTTTCTACCACGTCTTTGCTTTTGTCTGCATTGCTCCCCCCATAGCTTTTCTTATCCTACATCTCTGGTGGCCTTCTTCATATGTGGACACGGTCTCATTCCTCTCTCGGTCGACTGCCTGGACTGCACTGTCTCACTAGAGCCATTCCTCTTTTGTAGGCAACTGCAGCTTGGGAATATAGAGCATACATGTAAATATCTGCATGTGAACATATGTCCTGTCATAATGGAGGTTTCTTCTGGAGCAATAATTTTATCTTATTGAAATTAGCTTTTCAGAAATGACAGCATCAAATTGCTAATTGGACCATTTTTAATTTCCGAGGTTAAGACAAACTTTTCAAGAGAATTAGCACTCTGGTCTCTTTGAAGTCAGTGGAGATTTATCAACAATTGATCTCTTCGGAAATTATTACCTTAACGGAGATTAATAACAGCAATCAACTAGCAATGAAATCATCTTGCTGAAAGATTGCCCATACCTTCAGCATACATTTTGGAAGAACAAAAACTCCCTCTGCATTCTGTCTGGTGTTTTTGGACTGTCACCAGAAACAGCCCATTTGTTTGCTCTTCTGTCAAAGAAACTGAATGAAGAAAATAAAGCTGGCAAGGAAAGAGCCCCCAGCCCCAGTAACTCCACACCTTCAGTCACCAGCCCGTTATCTGGCAGGATAGACACTAACATTCTTTATGCCTGAATTTCTCAGGAGAGATCTTCTGCTTCAACATGAGGGAATTTCAGAGGCCCTAGCAGAGAATATTCCTTGGTCTACACAATGGAGACAACAGGAAGGATTTAGAGGTTCCCATCCAGGTGAGGTAACCCATGAGATGGGAGCAGCTACCTGGTTTTGTTGCTGGTTGGAATAAATAGTGACAAAAGGAACTCTTCAAGGGAAGTGGGATATGATGGGAAAAAAGATGGTCTCTCAAATTTGAACCTGGCAGTCTGGAAAAATACAAAAACAAGAATTGAAAAAGGGAGAAAATAATCCATTGAGGAAAGCTCTAGAATATGTCACAAGGATACTTTCGCTCTGGAATTTTAGGTGATATTGGGACTCAGCAGGCTTGTGGCAGCTCCCCTCCAGAATTCTTTAAGAAAGCATAGAAATGTTTATAAAGCTGGTCTGACCCCAGCAAATTCTGTAGGCGTTAAGAAGCTGATAATTTCCATGCATTATCATCCAGCATGCAACAGCCTTGTTTCAGTCTTTACTAAAGCAGATTCTCTTAAGGCATGATGCCAAGTCCAAGGACAGGGAAGAGGCAGGATATCCTAAGCCAGTCTTTGACACGCGACTGTGTTCTTGCCATCCCTATGTGCTTTTATAAATTCTGATACCCCTGAAATTTCTGCTTTCTTCCTCTGACTTCAAGTCTCCCTCATACACGTACCCCAGGTTCCAACCTCTGCTCTTGCACATACTCTGTTCGCATCAATGGGACTGCTTGTACCAACAACACATGCAGGATTAGGCCCACTTCGGTATCTGTCCAGACAAGCAGAAACACCTCAGGAATTGTAGCCATTTCTACTTTAGGCAGATCATTAACAGCCTCTTGACAAGATACAGACACTGCCAAAACGCTGCTGGTTTCTGAACTTGCACCAAAAGAACTAGTTTGAGAAAAAAAAAAAAAAAGTGCTTTCAGGCAGCAGATCCTGTGCTGGCCTTGCAAACAGAGCCAAGAACTCCTTTCTTTTTCATGTATAGCCATGTGCCTGGCAAGCAACACTCATGGCCAAGTCTAAATCCTTATGAAAGCACAGACATTCCACACAGGTTGAGTGCCGGTCCCAGTACATGTGTATGTATCCTGGGTACAGATGTACTTTAAGTTCATTTCTTTCAAATCCACAATCTGCTTAAATATTTAAAAAAAAAAAAAAATCACAGGCATTTGGCAGAGGTATCACTCTGCCTAACTACTGATAATACCACCTACAAACAGATTGTTTTGGCTTTGGGGAAAACTGCAAATATAATTCTTATTAAACTTATCCAACAGAAATATCTACAGTGTTGCTAACGTTATTTCATTCTGCTCCTTTTTTTAAATTTTAAGCTAAACAAATCAAGCAGGTGGGAACATATAATAAAAATGAATGGGTTGGGAATATGCTTTGAATAGAGGCAATTCCCAAACAAACTACAATGAGATTTCTGCAAGCCCTATGTACTTTTACTACAATCCATTTATTTTGCTATTGATTTTGATTGCTCAGTCTGATTTGTAAGCATTCTGAAAGCATGGCTGCGTACAGACAGATTCGCCTCATCTACAGAGGAGCATGTGAACGAGGCACATGAGACAACACTTGATAGGCACTCCATGGTCAGTGAGCAAGATGGTCACCTCAGGAAGGGGCCAAGCCCACTGAAAACCTAAATAACCATGTGTAGGCACTAGTCTCCTGAGTTTTTCTATGCAGAAAACTCATACTGTTCACAAAAAAACCCCTCCACTGTACAGTGGGTAAAACTGCAGGGATGAAATGATCTTGTGAGGCTTGCAGTGTCCCTGCTGAGCCACTGCTGGCACTCTCTCCTCATTCCCTGCTCCAGGCTGCAGAGACGTTTTGACCATTTTCCTTAGTGACATAACACAAGCCAGTCTTCAGTGCATGTTTAGTGGCTTATGGCTCAATTCAGCTCTCATTGACTCTGCTGACAAGTACAAGAGGGCTCTTGTGGGAGGAAACATAATCTCCTTATGGGTGTAGGTTCTAGTTCACACATTCTGCACAAAATAAGCCTCCAGAGCACAGAAAGTCTTGGCCTTTAGAAGGATCTTTTTGCAAGTTATGCAGACTTTAAAAATAAAGATCTGTATAATGGCTGTGGAGCTGCCGTAAGAACTCTATTTATTGTACTGTCTGCACTGTATTTTACCTGTTTCTCCACTACCTACACTATTTGCTCATTATAAATTGGGTTAGAGCACAGATTGGCAGGGTTTGCTGCAAATATCCCCTGGTGCTCCTTTCAGAAACATCTTGTTATTTTGACTTGACCTCCAGATTTCACAAGTGTTTTCCTGCTGAAGCGGAATGAAATGGAAAATGCTTATCAGCATTCGCACTTTGCTCTTCTACATCACTTCACCTTCAGTGACACCTCTACAGACACAAAGATAACCCTTAATTCCAGGAAATCTGGATGGCAGAAGTAGAAATGATCTTATTCAGCAGAATGTAAGAAGCCATAGGATGCCATGCTTTGGGGGATTTTTCCTTCTGAGGGAAATTTCATTGTAACAAATTAATACTTGGCATTCCTCTTTTTTTCATTAAAATTATTTCTTATCTAGATATTCTTTTCTCTTTTTGCATTTTGACTAATGATCCAGTCAAAGAGGTAAAAATTATCCTAGCTTAAACTTTGAAGAAAGAAGTACTTTGTCTTCATCTGAACTCTTCTCTCCTTGAGGGTATTTGACGTCTCAACTGCCATTTGGATTCCCATCAGAGACAACTGCTATAACTTATAGGTGAGGTATGGTGAGCCCACAGGTGGTGGGGCCTGCTGAAAGAAAGTGAGGTATTGACTCTGTCCTCAGTTACCTTGGACACATTGTGGACAACACCATCAATTAATCAGTCAAGACTGCAGCTTCTTCCTCCCTCATGGACAGATGTAAAGGTCACGGTGCCAATGCTTTCTCCCTTAGGGAACACCTTGTAGCCTTTTATCTGTAAGCAAATACAGGTTCCATTCTTCAGTTGCTGCAAACTCTATCCAAACCAATGGAGCAAAATTTTAGGTCTTGGCTTTCAATGACCTGTGTACATTTTAATATGTTACTATTGTATTTACGTACATTCTTTAACACGCCCCTAGAAGTTTTATACCATGTTGCGTTGTTAAGGGTATTGTCTCCCCACTTCCATTGCCTTGAACTGTTTGTTTTAATTATCTCAAATTCCCAATTACAAAAAAAAACCCCACCACCACCACCAACAAAACCCACAACAAAAAATAACAACAACAAATCCCAACCCTTAAAAATTGTCTAACATGCTGTCTATAAAAACAGGTACACTACATCGGGCCACAGATCTGGTGAGTTCCATATTCTTTCTCTGACCGTGGTGGTAGCAGCTGCTTAAGTATAAGACTTTTCACCTGTAACACTCTCCTAGTTTCCAGCAATCAGAACTTCAAGAACTTTCTGAGACAAATTTGCACCATATACTCTTCAACGATCACCATAGTTCTGTGCTCTATGAGAATCCATTTGTATTTATAGCTTCTCTGACATCTTGGAACACCGAGTTACACAGTGACTACTTGATATATTAAAAAAAAATATTTCTCTAAGTTGTTTTATATTTACTGCTTTTATAATTCCACTGGATGAGCACTAGCTCTTTTGAAGAAACGGTGAAAAACACTGGTCTTCTCAAAAACCGTGGTGTTCAAAAAGCACGTAGAATATGAGAAGTTATTAGAACAGAACCAAGAACAAAAGAGAAAATAGCATTACATACCACAGTGTAAATCTGTGTTGTCCCCATATTATAGTACAATATTTAGTTTTGATTACCACACTCCCAAAAAGTCAGTAGAAAAATAGAGAAATACATACATAGCAGACAAAGATGACCAAGGTAAGTCATGAAGAAAAAACAAAAGCAAACTCCCAGGTTTTCTAAAGTAAGTTACACATAGAAACATAAAGAAACCCACACTACTTCTACCAAGTGTTAGGAAGACCACAAGTTACAAAGATTAAAAAGAATTGCTACAGAATTTGTTAAGAAACATTTTTCCCTGGAGATAGCTTGGTACCGTGTATGCTTTAGATTTCTCCAATACTTTTCTCCACTGAAAGAATCACCTCTCCCTCTTTTTAACATTTCTCATTTTAAATATAATAATACTTGCCTGACTTCTATTCTTATTTGTGTCTACACATACTCATTGAGTATAAGTGTATGACGTATCAGATAGGAGAACTTGGACCTTAGGTCTCAATTTTACAGTACAGTCTATATAACAAAGTCATCTTATGCACACTGGCACACCAACACACACACAGACACACTCTGGCAAGCTCCATGGCTAGATTTATAGCAAGCCTCTTCGTCATTATGGCAATACACCTAAAGATCTGTTCTGCAGAGAAGTCAATTTTTTTTTTTTTCTGGCTTATCTCTAAACAGCATGATCCGAGATAGTCAGGGCCAAATAGAAGACTAGAAAATCCATAGAAAATCCAGTCCCCTTTTATACAGGTGGATTTGAAGATACGAAAGCTAAAGGCTAGTGCCAAAATAAAATGGTTTAGTATGTAGATCTTAGCATCTGAAAAGGAAAGACAATATATGCAGCATTTACTGCTTAATGCCTTTGGGCAGTTTGGCTCAATCCTCTTTAACTTCTCTGAATGAGACTTCTTGTTTTTAATGAGGTGTTTAAAGTTGAGTTTTTATATTATGAAGGGATCATTGATATCAAGAGCCATGATGTCATGTACATCTGTATTTGTGGGTTCTTCGAAAATGTGGGGCTTGGCTTTCTTTTTAAAGATGTCTTGATGAGATGTTTATAAACAGTAAGCAATGCATGTCCTTGCCCTAATCTTCATTGATATTTCACCATTTGCTTCGTTGTCTTGCACAAGATGCATGTTGACATTAGGCTGCCATAAACGGTTGATGATAGTTTGCGAAATTAATGGGCCGGGAAGAGAAGGCCATGTAGAAAATTTCTTCCTCATTCTGGATTACAGGTTGATCAATGGTACTGCCCTGGAGCTGCCCCTATTGATACGGGAAGTTCAGGATTCAATTAAATACTTTTATCAATATTGTCACTGGTGCAATTTTTTAAACAGGCTGGCGCGACTTTGTTTTCTCTATACTTTCTGGTTGATATTATCTCCACAGCAGGATTAAGATATGCTATTTGAAACAATTTAGTGATTGAATTTTAAGGTTTCTATAGAAAAGCATCTCTTTCAAAAGGGAAATGGAGAGATGACGCAATTTACAATAAACTGTGCTGTACATAGTAATACCTTATAATCTTCCTACAGCCCTTTATAACATTAGAAAGAACTAAGGACTCTTTATTGATTCCATTTAGTTTTTCACCAGTAACAAGAGCTCAGGGTATTAGAATGAAGACACTATGGCACCTGTTCCCTGAACTTAGAGGAGAGTCTCTCTTAGCTGCTACAGAATAAGGCCTCATTCTCAGAACAGAAGGTTCAGAGTGCAATGTGACTGCCCACACTGAAGCAGGTTTCAGTCTCTCAAACAATGGGCAATGATCTCTGTACTAGAGCTATCACGAGCTGGATTACACGCTTCTATTTTCTTCGAAGACATTACTAAAAATGTCTTCCTCTCTGCAGCGCACATCTAGTTGTTTCCTGAGAAGATAAATGTCAGGAAAGAGATTTTCATTTTGTCCAATGTTCTGTGCATGGATGCACTTGCAGTGGTGCGGGAGAAGCTTGAGGGGAAGCTCACTGTAGCACAGTAGGCAGAATCATCACTTCTTAGAGGTCTAGAAGCTTTCAGGCGCTCCTGACAAAAGACTGTCCAGTGACTAGTGATAGCCTGTGTGCATTAGCTTTTGAACAATCTTTCTGGGAAACAACTCTGCAGATTCTTCCATTGTTGTGTTGTTTGCGTTTTTGGTTGGTTTTTTTTCCCCAAAGTTTATAAACAAAGCTATATGTTTTAGGAAGTGATACATGATTTTCAGAAGTGCTGGCCTGTTTTAAATAGTCTACCATGTCTTGTCTTCTAGAAGCAAGATGTTACTTAAAATGCATAGGTTCTCCAGGAACGTAGTATCTAAAGCCTAAAGTGCCCCAGCCTGCTCTCTGTTTTCACCTCAAGATTATCATCCACTACAGACCAGAAGAAAACATTCTGTTTTTCACAAAGCTTTATTTTCTCTTGAGGAAGGATTCTCTGTTTTATGATCTGCTTCCCCATTACCATTTGTGGGAGGAATGATTTAGCAGTACCGACTTGCAAATATTCATTGCATCCCATGGAAAAGTAATTAGTTCTGATTGCATCACATCAGGAGGACAGTTTATTGCAGAAAATAAATGAACTGCTGTTATGAAAGCTGTATTGTTACATACATAAAATAGCACCGATGCATAGGGAAAAATGGGGGTTTACACATGTGCGTGCTGTTTTTAAAGCAATGTAAAAACTTTAGACTTTGCGATAACAGTTATTTTTCCTGTTAACATTTTACATAGATTTTTTTCTGCTTATTAAGATTGCTGTCGTTGGATTGAAATAGACTAGAGAGGATTGGCTCTCCTTGGCGGCTGTTGTGGACAGTGTACAGCTTCTCAGGGCCTGGCTCTCATATGGTTGCCCCAGTTCTGATCTGGCTTTTGCCTGTTCCCACAGGTGTAAGTGAGACGAGAGAGGAGCCCTCAGCTTGGGACAGTGTGTATCTGAGGGGAGAACTAGGCATCCCCTCGACCCAGCTGATGCCGTTAGTACCTCTGGCAGGTGCTCAGCCCCTCTCAGCATCCCCGGCTGAGCGTTTTCACTCCCATGGCTCAGCTGGTGGGACAGAACGTGCTCAGCTTCCCGCCTCTGCGCGAAATCACCAGATGAGCTCAAACCACTGAAAGCACTGGCAGTCCACACTGGAATTTAAAACTTCCGCAGAAGAGATGAGTGGCAGTATTGCAGATGGTCCCTCACATGTGCTCTTTTTTGTGGGGTTGATGATTTCAGTCAGATGCTCAGAGATGTTTTAATTAGCTATTTGCTAACTCATTAGCCCTACGCAAACGGGTAGTGCACTAAAACAGGCAGCAAGGGCCCTGCCTTCTTGCACTGACCAGTTGTCGCACAGAATCAAGGAGAGTGGATGGATAATTCCAACCCATAACTAGCAGCATTGCCATGAGCGCAACAGAGGAAGAACAACCCAGCTAAACTTAACCAGGTAGAAGGGAGTCTGGGAGAAAAACGATGGCTGTGGGATGCTAGCCATCTGGAAGCGCACAGTAACACACTGCACCTTGCTTTGAACCCGCAGGTATAAACCCTAAACATGAAAATCTCCACCTTAACTTCCTCATATCTGTGCTAAGTTTAGGTTGCAGCAGTGTTTTGGCCCAAATACGAATCAACTTTGAAGTTATAGCCTGCAGTTTTGCTTTGGGCCCATTTTAATAGTCAGGTTTGAGTCTCAGAGACTGGTAGTGACTCTCAAATGTATGTATTTTCAAGCTGATCCCTGGTCTAAACAAACAAGAGCAGAGAAGACAGCAAAGGGAATACTTATATCCTCAGGCATTACCTGCATTTTTCCATCTCTGAGAATACAGACACAAAAAAGCATGAGCCATTGAAACAGTGGAAAAGCTGAGGGATCAATAAGGAGGCAGGGAAAAAGAAAAATACACCAGAGACTTGTTAGAGTTTGCATGAAGGATTCCTAAATAGGCAGCTGAGAATAGTGCGTTATCTCTGCCAAAATAATGAAAAACAGATTGCAAAATAAATTAATAACAAAGGGCAGCATCTGGGCAAAAATGGCTGCATACACTTCTGATTTCTTCCAAGGGGAAATATGACAAGACTATAGAACTGAAGCAGAATATATTATAATTTTAAGTTCGTCCTCTAGTGCTAATCAGCCTGCTGAGCCCTTGTTTCTCTGTACACTGCTCAATAGTAGACAAGATAAACTGATTTGTAGATAAAATTAATCACACTTTGTTAACTATGAAACAGTTTAATTAACTGAAAGGAGCCATTCACAGATGGACAACCATTTCGAAAAAGAGCTTGGTGTGTGATCTGGGAAACCAGTCCATGCAGGAAGTCTGACTTCCACATTAGGCAAGTTGATGGAAATTATGGTAAAGAATCAGTTCAGTATACACAAGGGCGATACCTTGGGGAAAAGCAAAATCCTCTAGGGATTGTAGCTTTATATCAGAAATAACTAGAGTTCTATGAAGGAGTCAGCACGTGTCTAAATAAAGATGGTTTGGTTGGTATGGTTTATAAGCACTTCTATAGTGCCTTGAGAAGTTTCCTCACCGAGTGCTCTTAAAGACACTATGTTTTCATGGTAAGATAGTCCTCCCTAGATTAAAAGTTCATTAAATGATAATCATAATCTTTGAGAAAGGATAAAAATACAGGATCAATTTTCAGAATTAGGGAGGTTGTTAATGGCACCCATGCTTTGACCTGTGATGCTCAACACATTATTATGCAGTCCTGGAGTGAGACAGTGAGATAGGATCATTTAGTACTGAGGCAAAGCTACCCAAGATATTGAAACTGACTGCAGAAGAGTAGCTCATAATACTGAGGGGTTGGTGATCCCTCAGCAAATTAAAATAATTTTAAAAGAAACCTCAGTGATACATACACAATCATTGGACTCTTAAATTGACTCTGTGCTCTCAGAAAAAGGTCTTGAAGTTCGTGTGGGTTAGTCCACAATTTAAACAAACAGAAGTTGCAATTTAGAAGTTGTCCATAAACCTCCAGAGGCTAAAAATCCATTGCTGTACTAGCAGATATTGAAAAATAGCATTAGCAGATTTCATGACCCTACATAAATTATTCAATTTACAGAAAAAAAACAATCAGTGCAGTCAATGGAGGCGAAGCTTATTCGGAGAGAATTCAGACTGTTCAAAGTATGCCACTAGACTTACAACTGATGAAAAACACCTTACACTGTATACCTGATTAACAACATCCCTCACCTGCAGAAAACAATAAATTCGCCAATGTTGATAATGTACTGATGTATAAATAAGCCACTGCCCATAAATAAACTATGCCCATGCTTATGTGTAGAAACTACTAAACAACTCACAAGACTACCAATGCAATATCTGTAAGCAAATATTAGATATCAACTGAACAAAATAGAGAACATAGCACTGATTCCAGAGCAGATGGACATTACACAGAATGTTTGATACTCAGTATATGTCATCCTAAAAAATAAGAGCTTTGTTTTGGAAGGAATATTTAATGGAGAAAGACAATTAACACATTCTCAACTGGAAATAATCCTTCAATTTACTTTTAAAGTAAAAAATCAAAGTTGTTCTCAGGAGGAAAAAAATAACAAAGCAAAACCTGCTCCAAAACTGCTGCTGCCCCAGCTTCCTTCTTTATTTCTATCTTCCCTGCAGAAGATTGAGCTTTGCCATTTCATTCCCATGAAAGTTCCATAGAAATCTTGTTTTACAAATAGCACAGCAAGATCACACATGACAGAACAGCTTCAGTTTAGAGTTCTAATAGGGGTCTGGATAAAATGAGGTTACACGGATTAACACTGGAGAGAAGAGTACTAAAATTCAGGGGCAGACCCTCAGCAAGACTGAAATGGTACTGAAGTCTGAGAGTCTGTGCTAATTTAAAGTGATTTAATCCACTCCCTGTCATCAGAGGAAGTGGATGCTAACTCATGACTAACATAACCAAATATGAACACATATGTCAAAAAATGGAAATGAAATTAAATAAACTTGCTATTCCAATGCTTACTCCCAAGAAGTGCTGCCAAAGATTAATTACACAAAAAATAAACTGAACATTAGGGAGCTAGAGGTTTGGGGATCATATTAAATTAAGCCAGTCACCAGTGCTTTTAAAAAGGTTTCTCCCTTTCTCATCATTTGAAAAAGAGTTTTAAGGGAGCTAGACAGTTGTAGAAAATACCAGACTTGATAGTTATACTTGAAAAACAGCCTCCACATGCAGACTGGCTAGCTGCAATGTGAGCACTGTTCACATGTCATTGTCCTGCTTTGCTTCAGACTTACAGCTTTGAAGCACGAGATGGAATGTGCCTCTATCAAGCTGTCTGCAGATGCATGTGAACGTATTTCTCAGACTACTACGTCTAGGTCTACTTTTGTGGAATGATCTGGGTTGTGATTTCCTTGAACTGATAGGATGGCAATCCTCATGCCTTAAAAATGTTTTTTTTTTCCAGGCTATTCTACAGCACAGCCTTATACTAATGCCATCGCATTTAAACTCAATAGTTTAACCTATGCCATGACACAGGTCATATTCATAACTATTCACAGCTGGAACACTAAGCCATTATGAATACTGAGCTACGGCATACTCCAGAATGCCCCCTGGTCATAAGAAGCTACCATGACTCAAATGCTGAGCAAAAATGCCTCTTAATCCGGTTGTCCTCAAATAAAAGTCAATCCTGAGTGCCAAACTTCTGCACAACTCTTCCACTCAATCCCTCAAACACACAGAGACACAGACTTGACTTGATGATCTTATAAATGATCCAAACTTCCCACTGGGCTCCTAGAGGCTCTTTTTGACTTGCTAATCTCTCAGCTTTCCATCTGTTTATAACTAGTTCTTCCTTTCTTACCTATTGAAACTGGAATAAAAGATGAGAAGGTTATCTGCTTTCAGAACTATTTTGCCAAGAAAGACCCAAAATATCTCCATCAATGAACAATAGCAGTATGTTCCTGCTCATTATACTGGCACGTAAATTCCCTGAGGAAACAAAAGTTTCTTCCTTCATAAAGGTTCCAATGTGTCAAGCCTCTGTAAAGAACATACCAGAAAAATAATTGACTATCTGCAACTAGTAAATAGGAAGAGAGTGTGTATTATATGGCAAATTAATAAAAAAGGGCACTAGAACTAAATCCTTGAAGTGGCTAGAAATATCGATGAAATCACATAACTCGCTTTTGCTACTTCTTTGAAGAGACGTGACAGTTTTTCAGGGCTTAACCTGACACTGGGCTCCCCAATTTCCTACCAACTTGTTAACAGCACTAGAAAATCACTTACACAGCAGATAAGCTGTGTACTATGGACACAGAGGCAGTGTGTTTAAGCACAAAAATGTTTGTGAAAAGCCTCTGGTGGGTGCTTGTTGATTCGTTTCTCTTGCCTATTTTGGAAACACAAGAAGTCTTCCACTCCAGTTAGATTTAGACCAAAATAATTTTCTTCTTGACCTTTCTCTCAATGTCTGCTTTTCACAACCTGCTTTCTTGGACATCCTAAGCAAAACTTTTAGGTACACAGAAAAGGCTTTTCAAAAAACAACCTCTTGCCCCAGTAAGTTCTAGAGATCAAGAGATGCCTTCAGAAGGTGATCAAGTAGAAGTCAGCACTAGGGTTATAATCGTGGCACTCTTTATCATGAGCTTGAAAAAGAGGCAGTAACACAATCAAGACGCAGGATCAGGTGGCAGAAAGTGACTTCCAGACAGTCCCTCTGTCAGCTACATTCAGTCAAGTCTGGATGCAGCACAAAAATTTACTCCTTTCAATTTACCCTTGGAACCTGAAAAAAAGTGCTCAAGAGTAAAAAAATTGAAGTGTCAGCAGCTCACAAGTCATCTGGTTTTCTGGACAGGAACTTGGAAATACAAGACGATGAGTGCACGAACAATCCCATTTATGAGGCTTGGTGAGGCTGCTGTGCTTTTTCCTTGCCCCAGCATAGATCTACAGCAAACCTAATGAAGCCAGTGCCATACAGACATAAAATTAAGTCTTCCTGTTTTCATGGCATGAACCAGTAAAATCTGTTCAGAAAAGAAGCCTACCGGAATGTACGGAGCATGCAGGCTTAAAAGAGGATAAAATTGCTGATTTTGTGCTGATTTACCCCACCAAACTTTACAGTGCCAAGGTCTAAAATTTCTGAGGCTGACTGAGAAAACAAGGAAACAGGCACCTGACAGTTTCCCTGGCAAACCTCTGGAACAGCGCGCTCTGTCACAGTGCAAATTTAGAAGCATTAGGAACAGAGCATGGATACTCTCTTTCAGTGCTCTTCAACTTGATCAGCCTTACCTTTGTTCTCAGCTGCTGATCTAAAATAACGTGTAATATTTTATACAGTAAAGGGATTATTAACTACCACATTCATACTGTTTCTGAAAAGCAAGGCTCTCCTGTCGCTATTTTACAAGGATAACAGCAGCATTCCAGCAAACAGAATGGTTTGAGTAAGAGAGCACAGTATTAAACAAACTCCTGCTGCACTGTATTACTTTCTGCAACAGATGTATGAGAAATCATTTTACTGAACAAAATTTATTTCCCAAAATCAAGGGTATATGCCATCTTCTCCTGCCTCTTCAGCTATGAGGCTCATATCTCTCTGGATAATGATACCTACAGATATATTATTTTTGTGGAGGAGAAGCTTGATAGAAATTAGAAAATGCATTCTTAAATGTGCATGGAACAGATACAGAATTATAGCCCTTAAAGTAGTGAACTAAAATCCAAAATACAGCTTTTAAAGGCTAGCATTGCAGATACATTACAACACAAAATGTTGGTCAGGTTTTGGTGTCACTTAAGTCTGGGTAGAAAGAAAGAACTGACAGGTACAGATCCCATTTTGCTGATCTCTTCTGCAGGCATTTGAGGAAGAAAGTATTTTTGTCGCAGGGTAGAGTGCTAAGTATTTCTGGTGTAAATCAAGGCTGAACGTGATAGACTTCAAGCCATATGTCTCCGTTATGTACAAAAAAGGGACTTTCATATTTTCGGTGTTAAAGGTGCAACCTGTAAACCGACTACTTGGCAAACAGGATAGCCCTGAGAGAAAAAAAGGATGACAATCACCTTACCTACTACTTCCCCTGTCTCTGTAGGGCTGGAGACACCTTATCAAGAGGTGTTGAAAAGAAAGGAGCTCTGTGGTAAACTAAGATATGCTATTATTGCACATAAAAAGTCCCTGGAATAGGGGATATCCATGGACCTATGGGAAATGGGTCCTACCATCTGTCTGGAAAGAGAGTGAGAATCCTGGTTAAACAGGTATTGTCTCTTTTAAACTACAGTTGTGGTTCACATAAAAGAGGAAATGAAAAATGGCTTCTCACTATAAAGGAAAAATTATGTCCAGATAAAAGAACTCTCAACTCAGGCTACCCTTTAATGAGGAAAAAACGTCTGGTGGTAGGAGTCACTATGGTTTATTTTTATACTGTTCAAGGTGAAGATACTCAAGTTAGCTCTGCATGTGTCCACGTGATAAAAACAAATGTTTTCTGACTTACATTCTTGCTGAGAAACTTCATGCTGCCTTTCACATTTCTAACATATCCCACCACATGAATGTGGATTTCTGTCCTGGGTCACTCTCCAGGGAAAGCTGAATTAAATCCTATATTCCTCTTCCTCATGTGACCTTGGAAACAGTCTCTCTCTGCTCTTTTTTCCCATATATAGTACAGGAATACGAGTACTAAGCCAACTCAAAGAGAGATGTAGGAAGAAAAACTGTGTTCATGACTCTGAGGGGTCAGATACTATACTAAGGAGGTAAATAAACAACCAGTCTGGATTTTAGCTGATTAAAGAGTACATTTCATCTTGGAAGCAATAGTGTTACTGAACTTTACAAGGGAGGCTTCAAAGTGAAATCACCATCTGTTTCTCCGTTGCTCTTTTAAACAGATAATTTTTCTGCCTCGCCCTAGTGAATGTCAGCAGTGACTTGTCATTGCTGTGACTTCATCTCACACATGAATTGGATTTTGCTTGGAGTATCATTAGCAGTGCAATAGCAGCATCACAAGGCTCACAGACTGCAAAAGTCATCAGAGAGGATGAGTAAATACTCATGTGGTCGGGCTGTGCAGAACTTGGTGCTGTCACAACTCCACAGCTGTCTGTACCAAGCCAGCTACTTTTATGCCATGCTGGGTGTATGCATGCTAGATATAGCCTGTGATGAAAGTTGAAGAATAGTAAAAGCCAAATTCCATATTGATTTACATCCTTTGCAGTGCCACCAAGAAGAAGAAATTGCCTTGTATTGTTTAATTTGGGTCTCTGAACATAAGTGGAATGGACATGTTTGGGAATTAAAAGAAACATGTTTTGATCCCCTGCCACTTTTTTTAATTGGCAATTTGTAACATAAGTCATAGGAATAATAATAGATGTGATTCTTTACCCACGTTCCATTTTCTTAGCCAATAACTAGAGAAATAATAGGCCAAATTCTACTTCAAGATACTACTGATGCAATCTCATTAGGTTGAATTATATTAAAGAAAAAGTTCCTGCAAAGCAGCCACTCTGCAAGTTAAGAATTAAGACCCAGTTTTCTAAAACTCTATAGTTGTTTGTTTGTTTTTTCCTCCAGGTGCCGTAGTTTGGAATTACTGCAGCTTAGAAGTTTCTAGAACAAATGAACTATTTTATTATGTTCTTATATTCTTTTTCCTTTTTTTTTTTTTCTATTTTCCTAAAGATAGCACAAATCCACCTTCGGTTTTGTTTTGTTTTCTTTCTCCCCATGCTCCCATTATGGCTTTTCATTTCTTTACCCCATTCTGCCTCTCCATTGTTCCTGCCTTCACTGATTTCTCCCTTCAGACTCTGCTACCCAACCTGCTGTGGAATTGTGGCTTGTGCCCTCCTGGATTCGGCTTCTCAAAGGTGAGAAGAGAGAAATTTCATAAGTCTGGGATCCATTTCACTCAGTTTCGGGTATCAAAGAGCTGAGCCTGTAGCTGATGATGCTTTCAGAAATCCGTTTGTCATCCACAGAAGAGAAATGAGCATCTCTAATGAGTGACTTCTCCTATTATTAAAAAGACTTCTAAAGAATTGCCTTCTGCACAATGCTACTACAACTACCTAATCTGTGGGTAAATATAGCTGAAATGAATTCTCAAGCTGCCCAAGTTTGACACTGCTGCTTGCACAGCTCTAAGGAAAAAAAAAAAAAGAGTAACTGAAGCAGTTCTTTTGCTGACAGCTGATTGACTGCTGAGCACCACACAGTCATAGCAGTAAAATGGAAAATGACAGATGCATCAGTTTTAAACTCCCCAAATTAAATACAACAGCAAAAGGTATAAACTGCACTTCATTTCTGTCTGTAATCAAGGAGAATGCACCTACAAGGAAGAAAATCAGAATTTAGCCATATTTTTGGCAACAGCTAGATCTGGGGTATTTAGTTAACTCACCCAGACAGAAATAACTATCAAAGATATTAGAAAGGTTTTGCATTTTAACCTGACATACAGAACTGGAATTGGAGTAAAATTTGGAAAAAGAAGAGTCAAAACTCAGACACTGAATCCCTTAGAAGAGACCGTTCATGACTGCAAGATTATTCTCTTACAGACAACTGTACCCCAAAAGAAGGTCATTTGGCAAAGCAGTGGAAATTGGCAAAACAAAGGCATTAACCCCATTCCAGAATAACACTTGAGTAGGGTATGTATGGAAAGCATAATATAGCATCTGAACTGCTGCAAGAGCTGAGGGGACACAAAGTGCTTATCATTTGTCTTTGATACTATTGGGTAGCTGGTATCAGCTAGACACTTAGTGTATGGCTGGGTGAAGACTGAAATGCATTTTAAAATATTTACAAGGGCAAAACCTTCAGGAAGTTATTTTTCCTCCACCTTCCTTCCAAAGCTAAACAGATGGTGAATGTTTCTTAGCTAAATATTCTGCCAAACACTCTGGCAAAGTAGCCTGATACATCACAACCGATCTTTCCCTTCTCCCCATGCACTCTTCCACCAAATTCTGAAGAAAGAAAAGCCAAAGGCAGCCTCTAACTAACAGCCAGCTTCCTGCACTACTCATAGTTGTGAATGTACATTATTTTTATAACACGAATAAATTCTGTCTTAGGGCAAGAGAACAGATGCACATTAGAAGTTTATACTGCAAAGGGAGAACATAAAACAAGGATTAACAGCATGCTCCACATTTAAGATTTTTTGGTTTTAGTATTCTGTCTTGGCTAAGAAGATGCACAAATTAGAATAACCCGGGGTGCAAAGCCACAAACAGAACTACATGTTGTTTATTACTGTGACAAGTTCAAATGATGTCAAAGTGACTTTTCAGTAGAGAACCTGCTACACAATGAGGCCTGACAGGTGTCTATCCAGGCACTGGACTTTGAGGCTCTGTTGATATTTTTTTATTTGTTTTTGCCTATGTATTTTTTGTCGGTGGCCAGGTGCTGGCAGCAGGTTAGCTGTAGGGGTGGCTTCTTTGAGAAGAGACCAGGAGGTGCCCCATGCTGGGCACAGCCATTTCTAGCCAGACCTAATAATTCCATCACAGGACACAGCTGAGCCCATCAATGAAGCTGGTGATATCTTTGTG
Source organism: Caloenas nicobarica (assembly GCF_036013445.1). Lineage (NCBI taxonomy): Eukaryota > Metazoa > Chordata > Aves > Columbiformes > Columbidae > Caloenas > Caloenas nicobarica. The sequence continues at coordinate 48,726,407 of NC_088246.1, read as the reverse complement.
AAAGCATATATAAGAAAGGGCTGAAAATTCCAGACAGGCATAGGAGAAGTGGAAAAAGTGAGAAACAGCAGAGGGAACACCAAGGAGGAGAACGTGCTCCATGGAGGAGCGGGCATTGCCCTGCAGCCCATGGATGACCTGTACAGATGGATATTCCTGAAGGAACTGTCTTGTGGAAAGCCCACACTGGAAGCAGAGGAAAATTGCGAGAAGAAACAAACAGCAGAAAGAAATTGCTGTGTACTGACTGTAACCAACACTCCCCCTTCTACAGCTTGTGGCCTGGCTGAAAGGACTGAGCATAATCTGCAGCAGTAACAAGGGGAAGGAGAGGAACCTGGAGCAAAGTTAAGCCTGGAAAAGGGCAGAGGAAAAGTGTTTTCCCTGTGTGTTTTTGATGTTTGTCTTTTTGTTTCCCACTATCCAGATCAGTAATTAAATACTTATTTTAACCATCAACGAATTAAGTTAAATTCCCCAAGTTGAATCTGTTTTGCCCACAGCAGTGATGGGTAAGTGACCTCCCTGCCTTTACCTTGACCTATGAGTTTTCTCACTCCTGTTTTCTTGCCCTTGTCCTGCTGGGGGTGGGGATGAGTGAGTGAGTGGCTGGATGGGACTTTGGCTGCTGGCTTGGGCCAGCCCACCACAGCCTTCAAATACTCTGAGATTACATGGATTTTGGTGTTGGTTGGTCATAGTTTTTTTCACAGCTGTTTATTCAGAACTTTTCTAGAGCTGCTCTTCTTCGGTTTCTCATCTTTACTGTCTTAGACTTATCTGCTTCAGGTATATTAGTAGATGGTCTCCTCAGAACAAAGTAATGAAACCAGCAAATATCTTAAGGGCTGATTGACAGGCCTTCTCTGTTGGAAATGTCACAGGAAGGAACTTCTGTCAGGGAGGATTTTCCCATCACAAAAATCCTCACCAGATCTGCGTTAATGGCTAAAAGGCTGGTATCACATGCTGTCTCTCACCTCCAGGAAAGTAGTGACAAGCAGGAACATGCTAAGAGGACTCCTCAGATAATAGCTTTCCCTGATAATCAGGACAGAGACTTCCAGGCAATTGAACAGCACATTTTTTATCAGTTTGAGTACCCTGAGCCTGGCTATTGTATGTGGTGCCCACCCATATACTCAGAATCACCTTACCGCTCTCTCTTTCTTTCTTTTTTTTTTTTTTTTTTTTTTTTACGTGAGATTACACAGGTGACAGAAGATGTTCAAATCCAAGACCCTGAAATCAATGGTCTTCAGTTGGCAGCACAGAAAGCCAGTTGGAGGGAAGAAACCATGGGTTCTCTGCCTGGGGAGAAAATAAATTCAGTGTTCCCTATGTTCCTTCTAGAAAGTTTACCAGATACCAGAGTCCTGCGTTTGCTACTTGCATTCATTCAAACAGGTTACGTGAAGGCTCAATTCAAGTGGAACTTTTCATGAAGCAGTTGAGCAAAGGCACACTTGTTTTGGGCCACTGACCCATCTGCTCTGCATTCTTTGCGCAACTGCATTGCAGCATATAAATCAGCAGTCCTTAGAAGTGGTTTAAAATCTGCTTGCGCTCCCACTGTCTACATCTTGGGATCAGTTTTATGACTATCACAATTGTTAAGATATATTTTTTTCCTGTACACCACAGGCCATACTACTAAATTCTCATCAACTAGATTTAGAAGTTATTGGGACAGAGAAGAGCTTATCCTCATGGACAGCAATCATAACTCTTTTTCCAGCATTCTGAATAAATGGTCAGCCTTTTGTTCCCTCTAAACTACTATAAAAGTAAAAAATTATGAAGATCTTCTTTCCACTACCCACTCATAGGCAAAATCCTGGCAGGAATAAGCTGACCCCCAGGATTTGTATTTCAGCAGTCCCCAGGTACCATCTGATTTTTCTAGCATCACTGGGAACTACTGCATATGTTGGAGCAACCAAGCATCAGTTACACTAGGGACAGAAAGGCTGGTTGTCTTGATACTGAGGGAGAGGCAAAGAGTTTCACCCTCCTGTCTTGCCCCTGCTGACTGTGCCACATGCTGAGGACACTCCTTGTGACACAAGGATGCAGTCCCCTAGGAGTATTCCAGTTGCTCAAAGTGTATATCCCGCACCTTTATTTCTTCCATTTCTGTTCCAAAGAGAGTGTGAAAGAGTGTCTTGGAATAAATGTTCGCATGGTACAGTCACTACTTGCACAGAGCAGTCAAGAAGGATCACAGACCTTGAAGGCCATACAGACAATTAGGAACCTACCTACCAGTGAACTGAAGTGAGACCTCTGCACATAGCTGTTGTTTAGGAACCTTTGTTGATTAATCCTTAAATACATAAACATCATAGTGAGTTAGGTTAAAAACCAAATACATGAAGGAAATTAGATTAGGTGAATGTCCTAATGGCACCAGGAGGTATTATTATCATTGTTACTATTACTACTATATTATTATTTACGATGGCCAGCTGGGATGGAGGCCCCATTACATTGGTTACCTGGACAAGATATAGACCTTTTTCTGAAGGACTGCCATCTACATAACAAACGGTATTCTCTAAACATTCCATTCAGATATTGTCTGAGTAGACCAAACATAAGGATAAATTGACAATAAGTGGAACAATGTCTGAAAGCCTGTTACTACATGCTATATGGCAGCCGGTCTTCTTGGGCCTCTTGATTGTAAAAGACATGTTGGTACCAAATTTAGAATGAAAGTGTTTCTCAAAGTCCCAGTCTTCTCCCTAAGAGCATGTTCTTACAGAACAATAGAGCATTATGTGTGAGACCTCTAAACCAGCTCCAAAGAAACTGGGATGTGAACCCTGCACAATACCTTGTTCACAGAATCATAGAGTGTTAGTGATTGGAAGGGACCTCAAAAGATCATCTAGTCCAATCCCCCTGTTGGAGCAGGAACACCTAGATGTCTCTGCACTATTGGTACAAGCATAGTCCAGTTCTTTACTATCTTCAAAGCCTTTGAAAGTCCAGCACTCTATATATTCAGTGCTTTTACCCAACCCAGAGAATTTAGCCGCTCGTCTCTTTTACACACGGCTTCTTCCTGTGACCACAACACATGGAGCTCCCCATAGTTTCAATAATTATTTGTTTATATGCAGTCATTTCCTCCATCATCATCCACCAATCTGACTTACATGCAAAGGACTAGGACCAGACTTGTGCTCCATGTTGACATGGCGGCTCCTGGATAACCCTCAGGGACCACCGTCTTCCCTTACCTGTGAACTACTCCTTATCTTTTCCAATTCATACGGAAAGTCTTTGTGGCAGTGAGATTCATGAAGGGTTTGGTACACAGCCTGTAAGGTCAGCAGATTTATCTATCCCTAGACCTCATGGCATTGGTCAAATAATAAGGGAGGAAAAAAGGGTAGAAAGAAAATTCTAGCTGTCAGATTATCCAACATCCTTTGAGATGCTGAAGATACAAGAAGGAGGGACTTCAGTAGGTCATCTAGTCCAACCTCCTCCTCAAAGTAGGGTCAGCCATAAAGTCAGGTCAGGCTACTTAGTGCTTTTTGCAGCTGTGTCTTGAAAATTGCCAAGGAGGGAGAAAGCGAGTGCACAGCCTCTGTCCTTATACCGAAAGTTTTGACTTAAATACAGCCCTAACCTCTCATTTCAAACTATGTCCTTTGTCTACCACCACGCAGCCTAGTCAGTTCCTTTCTTGTATTCATGCAAGGGATTATTCCTACCCAGGTGCCAGATTTTGTTCGTCCTTGTCGAACTTCATAAAGTTTGTCTGCCCAATCCCCAAGCCTGTCTAGGACACTCTAGATGGCAGCCCTGTTGTCCACACTATGAATGGTCCCCTCAGCTTGGTGTCATCCACAAATTGACTTGTCTTCTTTGGTTCATTGACAATGTTAAAGGGGAAATGGCCTAATACAGTACTTCCTTTGCTCCCAGACACCAACTGGAACATCATCCACTAACTACTACTGGTTTAGCTCAATTATCTAACAATTTTTTTATGCTTCTGGTTGTTGCATGGTACCTAAAAGTGTTTGGGGGTGGGGGAAGTGAGAAGAGGCAGAGATAGCTCCTACACTTGCCTTCAGTTGACTCAACTAAGGCCTTGGGAAACATCCACCATCAATATATGCTCAAGCTATAGAGATCTGTAGTCAGAAAGGACTGTTGGATCCTCTTTAACATGATCCAGAGGATGACGTTTAAATCTCTAACACCACCTACCAGCAATAATGTCAGCTGCAGGACAATAGAACTGTAAACAATATGGGTGCAAGAGGCTGAGCATTGAATGTACCACTCAGTTTTGCCCTTCCTTTAACATGCATCACTGGAGGGAGTATGTCTTCACTGAGCAACAATTGTCTTACCCAGAAAATCGTATTTGACACACATATAGCCAGAGGCCTTCTGATAAGCTATGATAAAAGAGTACCCTCTAGCCATCTTGTCTTAAGCTTGCTGTAGAAGAGCCACATCTCGCATGACACCACCTGCACGTCCCACTGGGTATTAGGCTATTGGCAAGACTCATTCTCATGTGGGTTCTACCTCTCTCCTTTATACACCTTGTCATACACTCTTAGTAATTTCATCTCAGCTACTGTGCCTCTTGATTTCTAAGATCGGATGATGGGCATTTCTGTAAAGTTCTGGTCAAGAAAAGTAGCCTTCTCATTTCAGTATGGACAGATAGCTCCAAAAGCATTATTTTTAAAAATAATTTTCTATAGACCTTACACAGTGATAAATCAGACATGCTGGAGAGCCAGGTGCTTTTACTGACAGTTTAAGTAGCTTGAGCCAAATCTTTGTGGAGTTATAAATTAGCACAGTTCCTGAATGAAACTATGCTGGCTGACCAGCCAGTCTCCCTGATTTTCACAGTGTAATACATTTCTAAATTGCTTACATCTATTAGTAGCTAATGCCAATCTTTCAACTGATATTTTCTTGGTATGATCCATTCCCTATTAATCTGACACATTATAGCCCTGACTGCATGGAAAAATCAATCACCTTTAATTGCTAATGAATTGTTAAGCTGAGATCTATCTGACACAAAGAGAGAAATTATATCCTTCATCCTTGAAAACAGCTAGATGTAAGTGAAAACAGTCATGTGAATCATAGTCATACAGTTCATCTTCTTCCAGAGCACCATCTTTGCCTGTTTCCATACTGCTGCTTCATTGTGCCCTGCTGAGTATTCTGCACAACCCATCCATGCAGTGCATCCCACCCCTCCCTCATCTGGGACAGAGTCACCACTGACCTGCTGCACCCGCGAGCCCAAGTGCCTCCTGTCTTTGCTGTGTTGGTGGCAGGTGTGGGATCAGCCTGGGGAAAACAGTACAAGGTTCTTCATCTCTGAGTCTCCCCACTGCTGCCTTGTTCTGCAATCACAGCAGAGTGTGCATGTGTGGTTCTGAGGAGTGCTACATACTGTACACTTAAAACCAAACAAAATAAATGTTTGCTAATACAGTGCATTAACTGAATAAACTCTTACTGCAGTATCAATAAGGAACAGGATCTTTTGAATCTGTAAAGTGAAAGACTTTGAACCATACCTAAAATTAAGGGGGGGTGGGAAAGACAGAGGAACCAGATTGTAATTTTATTCCTGAGTCAAATTTATCCTTCTTGTCATTTCCCTAGTTTGTGCAGAATTCACTGTGATCTGTCAAAGTCTGAGGCAAATAAACCAAATATCTATTCCACAATGATATTATACACATATAGAGTCAGGTGAAGAGGAATCAAGATGCAAGCAGCAGAACTAGAAGGAGACAGCACAGCATGAACGATATCTCATGTAATTTGCAGTAAAACACCTTCCTGGGAACTTTACTCTTCCTTGAAAGAACTGAGAACAGAACCAGATGTAGTAGATATTCTTCTTTCTCAATCTTCTTGCAAGTTGCTGGCTTAGAGACAGTTGAAAAGCAGTTGGATGGGTATAGTCAAGTGGCTTTTATGCACTTGACTTTAATTTAAATGTGTTAATATTTCCAAAGGTTCAACAGTAGCTGTGCAGGTGGTAGAAAATTAAGTGACTGGCAATTAAGAAGTCCAGAAAACTACAGAAAGTTTTAATATCTCAACTGGAACATAAAAAGATGTTGCTACCATGGTCTAAGCTACCTGCCCATAGAAGAGATTTTTGAATATAGATCAGTGTCAGGAAAAAAACAACATATATATCAAGATCTACTGTTTGCAAACTGATGTCACACTGGAGCAGAAGTTAATTGGTAGTTATGAGCTGTGATGGTAATTATCCATTGGATTAATTTACTTAGGGATCTAGGGATTTCCTTAAGCTGTGCCCAGCTGTCTCTCTAACAGATGTACTACAGACTGAACAGGAGCTGGTGGCTGAGCGCAGGAAGTGTTGCTGACATTCTTCATCCTGCACAAGTTTCAGATTTGGAGGTCATTGGTCCTAACGGTTCATGCCATCCTCAAAGCTAGGAAAGGGTGGGAGGAGGTCACCTGCTCGCTATGTATAGATGTTGACAAACAAAACTTTCCAGTCTAACCAGCAGGTCACACTCTGCCGACTTCCCAAAGCTGTGCTGTTTGTCCTTCAGGTGCCTCTTAAGAGTACATACAGCTTTTGCTTGCTCAGAAAGCCTAGTCACCACAGATTTAAGAAATCACAGGGAAAAGATACTGGTTTTCTTCACCACTATTGGTTCCCATGATATCCAAAACCATTCCCATTGAGTCCCCATCTCCACTTTCATAGCATTTTTGGGGAGGTCCAAGAAAAGACAAAACTGAGCACAGATAACGAAAAAACATAATAGAGTTTAAATCCTTCTCCAAGCACTTTCCACGAATCGGAAGCCTGACAGCTGCAATTAGACTGAACATCAGTAACAGATTTAATATTCCCTAGTGACTGATTTATGCCAGATGACAGTACAGGTTCTAAGGCTTATCACATTAAATCTTCATTTTCACAAACACACCTAAATACAGAAATTAGATGAGCTAAAAATACTACAGAAACAAGGGCTATGAATGAAAGCAAAAGGGCTGCCAGCAATTCAGTTAGCTCTACAGCAACAGCTTCAGCCATAACATTGCACTGGATAACTGGCCTGTCTTGTTCTCTGAGGCAAAAACTCACTGAGGAGAGAAATGTAATGTTTTCATACAGTTTTCTGCTAAATTCTGAAGCTGAGACTGAAGGATGGTAAAACCAGATTTTTTTTTTTTTTTTTTTTTTACACCTAGGCAAAACAATCCAAAGCTAACTTAAAAAAGAGAATAAAGAATGTAACCTTGCAGAGGGCTAAGGTTTCACCTAAATGAACAGGTCAAACTGGCAAAATCAGGAGAAACCACTGGATGGATACATCAGCACTGCCAGGGGAATAATAGCCTAGATCAGATAGTTTGGATTACAGAAATACTATTTTCATGCATGCATCAGTACTTTCAAGACGTGATTATATTCTTCAATGATACAGAACTTAACAGTAAATCAATAAAGTTTGGTAATTTTTATTTATTTATTAATCTTATATAGCTTTTAAATTATGTGACAGAACTGCCTGAAAAATGCTATGGTCATGGAGGTCAGTTTTTGCCCATTGTGGAGGGAAAATTAAGGCAGGTTTTACAAGAATTTGCTTCCCTATGAAGTACATTGCAGCTGTAGGGAGCTTTGAGAATAGCTGGTCTGTGAAACTGAGTTTTGGCCTTACATGCAAAATAAGATAAAAATTTCACAGAGGTTTTTTACTCCATATTCTTTATGAACAAGCATGTCAACTGATACAGGGTGGGAACGCTGACTTGGAAGTTCTAAGCAAAAACTGCCTTTCTATTAATGACTTATCTAGTCCCTAGTATAATAGATGCTTACTCTGGATGGTGGTTTTAGTTGTTACAATAAGGCAAAGGAAAAATGAAAATAATGAAAACTTGTAATTTACAGTCCAATCAGCTGATGATGCCTCACACCCATGAGAAACCAAGCTGTGAAATGACATGATTCAATCTAGGCCAGCAACCTCAGAATTAGATGCTGTGGAATCTTCCCTAAGTTCTGCCATTGACTCACTCCGTGTGCCCAGAGATGTTGCCTCTTAGCTGTCTTTTGGGTAACTATAAAGTGAAAGTACTGTCATGTATTTAATTTTTAGCTCTACAGAGGAGTAACAGATCAGAAAGGTGCTGCTAGAATTATTTTTCCACTTCAGTAGTTGTGAATCATAAATGATGAAACATGAAATATGAAGTGGGGAACAGGAGTATAGACCGAGTTGACTTAATAATACTTCTGTAAAAGGTGAGCTTACTCCCCTTTCCACCATTTTCTTTTATTGTTTTGTTTTGGTTTTATGTCTGCTACATAGGAAAATCCTTAAATTGGAACTGTGCATGAGGAAGTGCAAAAGTCCTGAAGCCCCCCCCCCCACCTCTGTACTAACTACCAAAGAGAGACTTGACTCAAGCTTCAATATATGGTTATTTGTTTTCTGTTAAACATTTTTTTAACATTAAATGTACCTTTGGCTGGCAAGTAGGGTATAGAAGATACATGAAATGAGTGCAAAGGAAAGATCATTTAAAAATAAACACATACATGATGGTATTCTCAATTTAAAACTGATTCATATCAAGGAATCTGATTTTTGTATAAGTAATAAATAAACTAAAGACCATGCAGTTCCCTGGGGAAAATGGCCTGTTATTTCACCAAAAAGTTTCCTGATGGCACAACAGGAAGGGCGCAGCTGACCTTGGCTGTGCATTCCTCCTGTGTCACCATCTCTCTGCTTCCATAGATGAAACTAAAGCCCGCATGCAAGACAACACGCAGGGCCAGACTCCGAGCTACAGTAAATTAGAATATATTCACTGATTTAGTGATGCTGTCTTAATTAGGCAGGCTAATGTTTTGGACTTCGACAGTCTTTTAATTGCTTTGGGAGCCAGCAAAGATTCGGCCTGCACAGTAAACATGTCACATCCCTCAGAGGAGCCTGCTGACAGTAGAAAGTTGATGGCTGTTCTTTATTTTCCATCCACTCCTTACATTTTCTACGACAAGACTAGATTCCCTCTTAGCAAGTTTTCCTGAAGCACTGTGCTTTCATGTATCCCAGAATTGTTAATGAAGCAGCTGGGACTGCATTTGGAAAAATTTACAGCTTTTTCCTCATGTTTATCCATGTAAGAAACAGCAATAGTAGTACTAGTAACAATATAAAGGCTTACTTCCTATTTATTTATTTAATGATACTCATTTTATAACTTCTAATTTACATTTTAATTTAATTTATATCGTATATTTATTTATATTTATTTACATGATTATCTTATTTATATTACTTGGTTAATTCTAGAAGGCTGCTAACATCATCTAAGCAAGTCTTTTATGTAGGCCCAGGTTCCACTCATCCCTCAAATTTATTGACTGAGAAAAATCTTGGGAGTTCTATTAAAATTTTAGACCACTTGCGCATATGTCATTATTAATATTGTTTACAGGAACTTTCATAATTAATTTCTCAGAAATTTTATACAGAAGACAGTTGCCTGGAGCAGAAGTCCCCCCTTGCAGGTCAGCTGATAATTACATTTAGCAAGGATAGTGGGTGGGCTTGATGAGCAGATGGATAGTTGGATTTTGGCAAATCTCCTCTCAAACTACCACTGAATTTTTCAAAATAAAGTAAATTAAGTTGGAATTCCAATCTCATTTAATAAATAAATAAGTAAATAAATAAAAGAATGAAAGGCTAGCTTTTGAAGATATTTAAGCACAAGTAGGCGGCCAAGTTCACAACACAGAGACCACTCATATTACAAGACTAATAAATGTTGCCACTCCATAGCTAATAATTGCTCCAAAACCAGCAGCTCTGGCTGAAGTCGCAGAAACCCTGAGGCAAAGCGAACCTTCAGAGGCCTCAAACCGAAATTATGAACCAGTCAAGGGTATGAGGGGGCAATGCTCACCTTGCCAAGGGGACACAATCCCACCAGCCTTCTTCTGAGGACACCTCAGGTCCAACACCAGCCAGATCTCACTGCAGAAGTGTTGTGAGTAGGTAGCTGGGCACTACAGCATCCACACAGAAAATAACTGCACTGAGAGGGGGTAGAGAGAGATCTGCTACAAAACGGGGTTCTTCCACAGCTTGTTAGTAAAAGTCTAATCATTGCGCATGCCAAGGGAGAAGTATCTACACCTCACCTTGCTTTGTCAGATAGCTTTAGTAACATCTTGCTTCCAAGTCATCCATTCTCCACAGCTTACTTCCTAAGGACACTGGGAAGAAAAGACCTGCCAGTTCCAGGTCTGAAAATCCCAGGAGCTAGCAGGCTGCTTTCCAAAGTCTGTGCCGGAGTTTCCAAATCCCATGCCCTCTGTAAAAATATCTGTTTCTTCCTACCACTAAAAGGTAAAGACAAATTCCTCAGGCAGAAGCACAATAGAAGCAGGGTTCCTTGGCAGGAGGAAGAGCAACGTTCACTGAGATGCTAACAGGCTGCCCTCTCACATCATCACTTGACCTGAAGCGGCAGCCAGAGAAGCCATGGAGCAGCCAGCTGAATAGCTAGATGATAAAGTTGTTAAAGGGTGACTCCAACTTAAGGAAAGATCTGTACCTTGGGGAGAGAGAAGTCAGGAAAGCCTCAGTTCTGCAAATGTTTAATCACACATTTAAGTGTATGTTCCCAAGAGCTGCTTTCGATTCAGTTCCAGCAAGTGGAGGGATAGACAAACTCGTACACTCACCCAGCTGAAAAAAAAGTAACCCCTGGCTTATTGCCCTCCAATTGAACAGTGCAGGGAGAGTCAGCAAAGTAACCTCGCATTCTCCACTTGCCTGTATGGTACACAAACGCGTGCCTCACAACTGAGCCTTGAATATTAGGTATCAAAGAGAAGTGGGTACAAGAATCAATGTATTCTGCAGTGCAGGCAACTGGGCCGTTCATCTCTCCTCCTTCATCATGAAAAACAGAGGAGTCTCTTCCTCTTTGGTCATTAATTCATAGGTCAAATCTCAGAATCACCATCATGAGTCTGATTTTATTACTCAAAATGAGTGCCTCCTACATGCCTTTCCCCATGAGTTCTGGCCTATAGATGTGCAATTCCCAATGAAATTAATTAAAAATTAGTTTTGATAAAGTACAGTGACTGCATAAATAGATTGAAAGGAACTTTCTCACTTGTCTTTTAGAGGGAGAGACACAATTTTGCCACTGTTTTCTAAACAACCCACTTTCAGAGCTCACTAACATAAAATCCTTTGTGAATATGAGAACTACTAAGCACTGCCTTGCTTTTCAGATACATAGTCCAAACACAGCTGCTATGTGGGGACACCCATGGTCCTTCACCTTCTGACACCAGCAGAGACTGTTGAATTCTAAATACTATAATAGTAATCTTAATAACCATCCAGTCATTTACTGCAGACAAGAATACAAGTCTGATCCCTCTGCTAATGAAGATCCATCATGGTGGTGAGTCTGAGAATGAAGAGGCCAAAATATCTGCAATGTGTTTCAGCTAAGGTGGCAAGATCTGAACTTATTTTGATAGATGGCTACTTGAAAAACACTGCAGCCAATGCAGAGTTGTTCAATGGTGGAAACCCTTCTGGACACAAGTGCAGTTTTTTTCAGCTCATAATGTTGCCTGCTTGGCAGGCCATACAGAGCACTGGCACAGTGGGTACTGCTGCCCAAGACAAGGACACAGTCACTGGGAGAGTGCCTGGGGATGCAGTGACTTTTCATGCATTTGGTTCATTCTTGGCTCCTTAGCAACTTTGAAGCCCAAGGCCCAAGCCCTTTTGCAGCTTCACCATGTGCACCCTTATTAGCAATGCTCAGCAACGTTCATATTGTGACAGTCTCCAGTAGAACCTGAAGCCACCTTCTCCAAGCAGAATCTCTATGAGAAGACGAAAAACACAAGAATTGCCTACTGTTCCCTCCACCTGGAAGGAGTCCTGTCTGCTCTTCTCTTTGGAGAAAATAAAAAGATTTCACGATAGAACAGATGAGGATGAGGAAAAAGACTTAGACATGAGCAATGGACAGCTGTTTTAATATATTAAGTCTGAATCAGTGCTACACCTTGCACTGCTCTTCATTATGTTTGGTATCACACCATACCACACTGCACTGACTCCCTCACAGCCTGAACAACTACTTTGGTGGGGAATCAATACTATTTTGAACATAGGGATTTAGCGAGCAAATACTTCTGCTCTCTCCAAATCACTTTATCACTAATGATTAATTTTGGAACCACTGCTATGAATGAACAGAAGTATTTGAAATAGCCATAAAGTAAAGCTTCAATTAAAATTAAAAAAAAAAATCTGTTTCCATTTCAACTTGCAATTCATCTTAGCACCTACATTACTGTTGGTAGATACACCACAGAACCTCGCTAGCACCAGAACTAGTTTTACTAGATTATATAACCTGCTCTTTAGCTGACTGAACAAATCTGTAGAGGCATTTTCTAATATTTATGGAGGAAGGAGAAAAAAAAACTTTTATTTCTCACATCCATCAGTCCTCAAAACACTTTAATTATGTTTGCCTTTACTTTTTCATTTGGTGGTGTTAGCAATTTACCCTCATCTCAAACCAATTTGTGTAGTTACCTGGGTCAATGTGAAGAATGAACAAATCATAAGGCCATTGGCATGTTCTGCCTGAAAAAGACAACACATATATTTTTACCTGTGTCTCCTCTTGTGTTTTTTGTTTTGTTTTGTTTTTTGCTGATGGTGCCTACCTCATACCCATGTTATGTTACTGTTCCAGTGATGCACTGGATAGCAGTTATTAGAGAGTGGGTAGAAAGAGAAGATGAAGACTCCACAGCTGAGCACAGTTCTCTGGCTGCAAAAATAGAAACACAGGCTGCCTTTCCCTCCCCAGCAGTCACATCAGGGGGTGATCTTCGTGAGCACATAGGTTCAGAAAGGAGGAGCTGAAATTGTGGCAGAAGTAATATTTATTTTCATTACATTTTACAAAGTGCATCTAGAGGAAGCTATACCACTTGATGAAATTGGCAGTTGACAATTTTCTGTTTGGGTCATGTTATGTTTAGCACAAGGATGATTAACAGCATCATTAAATTGGCAGGCCATTTTTCACCAACTTAGAGGTGGTTTTGTAGGCCTTGATGATGCTAATTGAAACATACTGTCTGGATTCCTACCTGAAATAGTATTTCCTTTTTTTCCCCTCGTCTGTACCTTATTGCGAATTGAATACCAGCCTAATGGTTTGTCAGGTCACACTGTCCTGCCATAAGGGGCATTGAATTTTGATTTACATTCCACATTGACAGCGTCATGACACAGAGCCTACCATCTTGTCTTTCTAAAAATGTCTGCATCACAATTCAGTTTGTTGCTATTTTCATTATGATTTTGTCTAGTTACAGATAAGTTTTTCCTTCTCTTCCAGAAGAAGGGGGAGAGAGGGGGCTTTTTGCTAGTGCCTCTTTACTCTCAAGTTTTGCTAAGTTCAGCAGTCTTGCTGCAAGGCCTGATTTAGCTCTTAGTAAAATCAATGGACACAGTCCCATTTCTATTGATTGTTACAGAAGACAGGCTAGCGTCACATTTAAAGGTGGTAAAGATGTGTATTCTACTTCCCCCTCATCAAGAAACACCAGCTTGAAGTATATCAAACTTGTTTGAACTGCACTGGCTTTCAAGTAAGTGGTATCAAGACTTACCAGCTCAAATTTCTCTAAACCGCCACTGAGCTACTTTACATGTCAGTGTCCTGATGTGATACGTGAAGTGGAATTACATAGCCCCAGGCACCTGCAGAAGGCAGGTCTGAAGTTCACATGTCTAAAATCTTCCACAGACTTCCCAGTAATGTTAATACAACTATCTCGTTGTAATGGATACTGGTGTGAAACCTGTATAGCAGAAATGCAGAAATAAACAGGATACATAAACATTATGGCTATTTGAGTTGTTGCTATCAAATATGTTCAATATTTTTCAAGTTTTTAAAAAATAGTCTCTTTATCTTATCACTTCCCTGTAACTTACTATAAACTATTCTTCCAGTTTGTTAACTCTGAGCCTACCTGCACTCAAAATGCCCAGAGCTTGCAGTCCTACAAAATAAGCTGATTTTAGGATTCTTTCCCCTTGACTGAGCTGTAGAACACCTGTAGATATTAGGTAATGCACAAAGCAAGAAGAAAGAACAGGATGTAATCTGTGGTGGGTTCTTGTTTTACAAGCTGAACAGCTACTTTAAAAATGAGGTTCTTTTCACTCCTCCTTTATATCATTTTCCTGCTGGGCTTTTTCTTTTGCTTGCCCCATGTGGTATCATTACATAACATTTCACTTAGTAAAGTTTTTCAGCAAGTCTTCTAACTTCTAGTTCCAAAGCAATCATAACCCCTTGCTTTCTAGATTTTCTCTGCTAGCAGCAGCAAAATAGTGCTGTGTTTTCTCATCTCCTCTCTTCCTGTTACCATCCAAGTGGGCTACAGTTGAATTACCATACTCTAGAACCACAAAATCATAGAACGTCCTGAGTTGGAAGGGACCCACAAGGATCATCGAGTCCAACTCCTGTCCCTGCATATGACAACCCCACAGTTCACACCATGTGTCTGAGGGCATTGTCCAGTCTCTTCTTGAACACTGTCAGGCTTGGGGCCGTGACACCTCCCTGGGGAGCCTGTTCCAGTGCTCCACCACCCTCTGGGGGAAGAACCTTTTCCTAATGTCCAACCTAAACCTTCCCTGGCATATCTGCCTGCCATTCCCTTGGGTTCTGTTGTTGGTCACTAAGGAGAAGAGCTTGGTTCCTGCCCTTTGTCCTGCCCTTGTGAAGAAGCTGTAGACCGTGATAAGGTCTCCTCTTCGTCTCCTCTTCTCCAGGCTGAGCAAACCAAGCGACTTCAGCTGCTCCTCATACGGCTTCCCCTCCAAACCCTTCACCAACTTTGTGGCCCTCTTCTGGACACTCTCCAGTAGCTTTATATCTTTTTTATACTGTGGCACCCAGAACTGCACAACTGTCATTGGTTTTACTTGCTGCTGTTTTAAAAAAAAAAAAATCTTATTCAGAAATTAATTTAACTCAGGCAGGAAAATCCCATCTGAATGTTGTATTTTTCTTTTAAGTTTTTCTGTCACTTTTGTCTGTCTGCTTTGCCCATCCTTGAACCCCTTAGGAAAAATAAAGCTGGTCCCTGTGGTAATGGAGCAGACTCCTGTACTGCTAATCAAACAGAATAATCAATATTAAAATGCAATATTAGAAGGGCTAATTAGATCATTACTATCTAAGAGGGTAACCTTTCAGTTTGATGGCATCTTGCAGATCAGCAGGTCATAAGATTAAATTAATTATTCATGTTAACAAAACAAGTCAGCTAAGGGAGGAAACAAATTATTTTCCTAAATGAATAACCTGAGCATCACAGAAGCCAAATTGATGCATTCCCATTCAAAGGTATGAATTTAAAACAAATAAAACCAATCAGGGCCACTCTGAAAAGAACCAGATAAATGAACCAAGTCATTTTAAGCCGAAAAGAACCAAAGGCACTATGGTTCTAGGTGACGGTGCTGTGATCTCACAGGGAAGCTGACATCCTGATCAGAGAATTAGCAGCAAGGGAGATCATTAAAGAAATTCATTATATGGTTGTGATAGCATCTCCTGAAGGACTCCCCTAAATCAAAGTGCAATGTACTATTACACAGCTAAGGCATCCTCCCAGCCTCAGGTCTCTTCTTGCTTGTGCTTGCCATCCTTAAAATCTAAATGGCTCTTACAAAATGATAAAAGTTATGGAGTTACACTTCTCTTTAAAAGTGCATGTGTTTACCAGTGTCATAAGATTTGTTTACAGGCAGACCAAACAAAGGAATGTATCTAGCTACTGAGCACAGTGGCTATATAAATCACGAAAAATTTGGGAAGAGTGAGAAAGAAAATGTCAGTCTCCCACACTGCAAGTGATGTCTAAACCACCAGACACAAGGATGAGGGCAGCAAGCTTAACAAGGAGCTGGCCTGCGACTCAGGGTTCCAGGAAATGTATGAAATACCTTCACTCTGCCATTAATAACAACACCACAGGGTCGATTCACAGCATCAGCTGGATACCACAGGGCTGGACTACACCAAAGTTTCATGCTGCCCTGATGAACGGTTGATGGGAGGACAGATTACACAATTCTGCTGGTTTGAAAGTGGAGAGACTGAAGTCTGTAAATTATCAGACATGAACTTCTGAGTCTAGAAGTTTAAAGGAATCACCATCTTTTTTAACTACAAATTCAATGCCTCATTTCTGTCACTAATATTTTTCCAACCGGAAAGCTAACTTCTTCACTGTACAACCTCTTGCATAATTTCTATATCTCTTTTTAAAAACTCTCCTACATAAGTTTCTTCACAGTCACAGAACACTATTTTATACTTTAAAAGAGACATTAAATAGATCTGCAAAAGATATCCTTTCGTCTTTTCCATCTTATGCAATTCACGGAATAATTTTTACTTAAAGCAGTTCAGTCTTCATATGTTCACATCTCTTGATCATCACCTCTACTCTGTGCCTGACATCCCATACAGGGTTACCGCCTTCTGCTGCCATCTTTTCAAACGCTACTTAAGTTCTGGGCATCTGCCTCCAGCCTCCTTCATGAACACTTCATGACGTAAAAAACCTTATTTTCATTTGGATTATTAATTGACATTTTTATCTGTCTCACCTTGCAAACTGTCATTTCTTGCTGCCTGTCTCTCTGACATCTCACTCAGCTGGCTTTGGCTCTTCTTCACCTTCTATACACAAGGTCTTATTCATAAACATCCAAACAGTAACATGACAGCTGATAGAATTGCTCTCTTCACCAAGGATGACGTGCATCAGCACTGCAGGACTTGGAGACTTAAAGGCCAAAGGAAACTTTATAAGTAACCTGAATAATTTACCACATGCCAAAATAATTCTCCAGAAGAAAAGAATGCAAGAACAGCTACTTTAGATTTGTTCAAAGCCTGAGCCTCATATACTGTCTCCAACACTGGCCAACTTTGAACATCCAGGGAGAAATACAAGAACCTGGCAAGTATATGAGATTATTCCCAGCAGTGTCTGCATTAGTTTACCACTGTGATTTTGACTAGCTTGAAAATCTTGCAATGTTGAAGAAAGGGTTATCTTCCCCTAATGCAGGGTGTCACAGCATCACTTACGAGTCTGGTTTTGTGACTTTGAATTTGAGAACATCTTTTCTAGATGGTCTCACAGAACAAGTACTTGATGACATTGCTATTTGCTACTTTTTCTCTCAATTTTATCCTCTGGCCATAAGAATGACTGAGTTAATGGATAATTCAGTCTCCAGTGACGATACCAACCCTGGAGGTTTATGAAAAACATAGTGTTTAAATCAGAAAATAAAATCAACTTAAATCAGAAAAGCAAATTAAATATAATTAAAGAAATACTGTCCTTGCAGTAGACTCCTCGTTTTGATTCAGTTTTAAAGACTATTACTCCCCACTTAATTAGAATGTGCAATCTGGTAAACATCAAAGGACTTGTTTTTCATACAGGTGGCAATACTTCAAAGATAATTTCTATATTATTGTATGGTCACATACAACAGGACACAAAGATAAGGAATGCAGAGGACACCAGTGGCAATGAGCAAAGGTCTGGGCTTCCGTATATCCTCCATTAACTTGGGCTACTGTGTTTGTAAAGAAGAAATCTTTCCATTTGCCCATTTGATCACTCATGCACAGACCCGTGGAGACTATCCAAGAGAGGTAAAAACTTTAATCTTTCTGTTCTGTGCAGCAGAGAATAAAATTCTTCATGTTGGTCTCTAACATTTGCCAACATATCAAACAAACATACTCAATAAAATTTTGGGTGGATGTCAGTATTCAAGCCACGAACTCACTGTGTAACTGCAAGGAGAAGATACATCCATCATGAGTAGAGCTGACTGGAAAAGGACAAATGTTTTTTTAGTGGAGATGGAAGGGTGTGAGGAGAAGAGGGTGGAAACTGTAACTCCCTTCAGATAGTTTTGGCATTTAAAACTACCTTTTCTTTAGGGATGTAAAAACTATGGTTCAGTTGCACAGATGGCAATATCCAGCACTAGCAGTGTTTCTAGGTATGTATTTTCAAGAGGTAATTATCAGGTGCCGAAGTTCCTTATGTAAATCATGTCCAGGCTGCATCTGAGAGTGGGACAGCTGCTTTATACTCTCCAGTGATTAGAGCTCTTGCCCAAGAATTACCTCTTTTGTTTGAGGCAATCACAACTTCCTTTCACCTCGTAAGAAAGCAGACAAAACTGGGCAAAGACACTTCTTATCCCTGCTTTAAAAGCAGGTAACATTGTGCTGAGATTATGAAGAGGTTTTGGTAGTCTTTGAATAAAATACAAAAGAATGCTGGCAACACTGAAAAAAACCAAGTGAGTACCTTTTTCCTTCCACTATATATAGTACATTGGATACCAATACTATCTTTTAAAAAGTACAGACTGCTTTTTTATAATGTTCCCTTTGCACAAGGGCTGTAGAGAGTGTGAAATATTGTAATACATTTCCCACTACTAAACGTCCTTTTATCTCAAAAAGCAGTAGTAAGTGCTTTTCAGGTTTTGATGGGTCTGATTAAGTCCCAAGACTGCGAAACAACTGGAGCCCATCAAGCTACACATTCCTTTTTTTTGGTAAGAGTTTTGGAACTGTCTGTAATCAATATATATAGATTTAAATATAGTTGTTGGCGGTTCTTTGGAACATTAAAGTGTCTGCTTTGAATAACACTTTTCCCTTTCCCACTACGCTCAAAGTTACAGTCCAAAAGAGAAACATCACCAGCTGTTGTATGATCAAATAAGCTGAGGGAGAACGCTATGAGAGACTATTCAGTTAGTAATCCCTTTAGTAACGGAGACATAAAAAATTTCCTGTTACTAGTTGTGAATGTCCCTTAAGAATAAGCCAACCATATCATAAAGGAAACAACAAACTAAGATAGAGGTGCTGCTGCAGATACATCAGCTTGTGTTACAGCTCTTAGGAATGCTCTATTCCAGTAGTGTGGAGAGAAAGGAATTGTGTACTGATGCTTGAGTTGATTAGAGGGAAAGCCTTGGGGGGTGATGGCACCAATCAATCAACCAAATTCCTGACAGTTCCTGGGAATTTTGTGAGCCTCATAAATAGTGAGTGAATGGGAGAAGCAAACTCTCAGCACCTGTGTGAGACGAGATCTCCTTTTTGTCAACCTAAGCACACAAAACTCTGTGCTAGGTGCCACATGAACCTGTAAGAGGAACCTGGGAGAGACAGAAGTTCCCAGCTGACAAAGCTGCGCCTTGCCTCCCTGGTAAGCAACATCTCTTGATCATTCCCTACCGGCACCCACACTTCCAGTATGGGAAAGAAAACTAATATCTGAAATCATTGTCATTGCTGGCCCTGATCTAATGTATTCTCTTTGTGATGCAGTACTATTCCCTGTAGCATTTTCCTCTGCAGTGATTTCTCATGCTCTTGTGACAGGCATTCCCTCCTTTTTATGGGCAAACAGTTCCATAACCTCAGAGATCCTATTGTCACTACTGTTTCCCTTATTCTTTCTATTTCCCTTATTCTTTCACACTAGGAGAGAACAAGGGAGAAGAGGATCAAGGTCTTGGCAACTAAGAACAAGGTTGGGGCCATAGGGGCACACACGCCTCAGGTAGTTAAAACTGGATACAGGATTCTTCAGTTTCAGTAATTGTCTTCCGTATAAAGAAAATGTATTACTTCATCCCTTGCTAGAAATGATACACTTTCACAGTTATCAGGTAACTCCAGGAGCAGATGTAAATGTAGAGACTCCTAGCAAATTGTTGTATGGGTATTTCTGACAAAACACAGAGACATTTCTTATTTGGTTTGGGGCGAGGGTATAATCTAGAAATTATGCTTACGAGGTCACAATACGTGACATGAGTTCTGTCACATCAAGATCCCTAACAGTAGGAAAGGTGAAGATTAAATTTCTTCATAGACATTAGACATATGAACACAAACACAGAGTAGATGTTGCAGAAATCATGAGTGTCTTGATCTGAAACCAAGAAAAGGCTCTAGCAAATGAGATAAACACATGGAAATTCAGATTTCTCACCACTACCAAGTATCAATCAACTGTTGTTTCAATATTCACATATTTTGAAGTGCACAACCACACACGAGTAGTATCCCTGCCATCTAAATAGACATGAAAGTAACTTCCTAGATGTGGTTAGTCTTGTGTTTAAATTTGATCAGCTGTACAGTGCCTTTGCCTTTTAACTCATCACTAGCTCTCTAATCAATAATTTAAACATTGTTCCCTGGAAAAAAATATTACAGTTGCATTTGCTCATGCTGTTTATTGGCAAACGTGCAAGCCTTACAAAGTCAGCATGAGGGCTTTATGTAAAACACTTAGTGGAAAATGGCTGTAATTGTAGCTCTCCATTAACGAGCACAGACATAACAGACATCATGCTGTGCAAACAGCAAGAGTCTTTATTTGTCTTCTTTATATTTGATATTACCATATAAGCAATTCATGTAAAGGTGATCTCAATTTATGGCTAGTGGGGGTATTAACCCTGAATCCAACAAGTGACTTTCACACAGCTGGCTCCTGGGGACCTGGTTTGGAGGCACCCTACACCTAAAGAGTGTTGTATAGGGACTGTCCTAAGCAGCTTTTCTCAGTTACTGCCCCATTCAGATTCCCAGTTAAAGGAATTATAACATTATCAAAATTTCTGGCCCACTTTGGTCCTTGCCAAGAGAAGGGTTGAAAGTGTGGCACTTTCTTCTCCTCTTTGTATAATACTAAATATACTATCGGCATATTTCAGCTTTTCAATGTGTTTCTACCAAAGCCTTTTCCAGACTGAGATGAAAATTTATCAGTTTTCCGGAATAATCAACAAACAAATTAGGTCAAACTAGACAAATAGGTCAAAACTACTCCCACTTCATTTCAAAGCAAAAGCATCTTAAGTTACTCATGGTTTTCAAACTGCAAATACAAATGTGTGTAGGATGATGTGCCAATTATCCATGATGTGCCTGCTCCATGCAGCTCACTTAGTATCTTCCAGTCAGTACTATTGATCAGCTGCCAAAAGTATTTACTCTGTTTTCTTCTTAAGCTCATCACTACATCATTACCAAACAGCCTTTAATTCTCTTGTGAGACAAAGCCCAGTGATACTGTACCAGAAGCTGATAGCAGTCAGCTGTATTTCTTCACTGTTGTTTTTTTTTTGCTTTGACAGCTCCGTTTCACCAGAAGAACTGAGACAGATCTTTACCAAGACAACTGTGTCAGAACTTTGCCTCTGTCTTCGCCTTCAAACTGATTGAGACAAAGGCAACTTTGGCCAATGAGCAATTGTGTGTGTTTCAAAGACATATTCCAAGCAAATGAAAAACTAACGATGTTACCCTAAAATGAGCCAGCCAATTATAGTTTGTACTGTGCTCGGATAAATCAGTGTTACAGAGAGGGCCTGAATCGTAGTACCTCCACCTCATACAGGTTTAAGAAACCCTCAGTGTTTCTTTGTTACATGTGATGGGCTGTTAATAGAAAAGCACCATAGTAGGACAGGGAAAGCCCTGCAGGCTGAGACTTTCCAGAAGCAAATAGGTTACATAGGGGATGAACCATTTGCTAGCTCAATCCATATCCACACCAAGAATAGTATTCAAAGGAGTTTTAGATTTTACAGCTAAAGAGAAATAGAAAAGCAGATGAAATACAACAGGACATACTGAAATGTCTCTTGATCAGAGTTTGAAACTCAGGGAAAATGAGAACTGAAAAGATTCAGTGTGCTGCTTGTTCTCTGACTCTGTCCAAGTTAATTGCCAACTCCTGCCGATTTCAGTAGGGCTGGGTTTTCTGATGGCACCAGCCGAGCAAACCATAGAAGATAATAGCATGGCTTATAGACAGAAATGACTAAAACTTTAGATTAATATCTATTCTCAAATAGTTTAAGCTGAATTCGAAGTCCTATAGACACTGTTAGTGCTAGGAACCCTTCACATCCATTACAGGTTGTACCATAACACTGCAGGTTCCATCTTTTGTCATTACATCAGCTTAGTGTTTGTACTGCTCATTCACAGAAAACAACACTAGTTTACAGGAAGCTTAAGCAGTACACACAAATAGATGATATGGCTATAGCACAACATTCTCTCTGAGGTAGTACATAATTTCTGAGGTGAATGTTTCTCAACAAAGAGTATGAATATGACCAGCAGGAGAGTAACCTCATTAAAAAGAAGTGAAAATTCTGGTTTCATTTGTATGTGCAGTACATTATAGTTTTTAGATAGATTAGGAAATTGATTGCTCTAGTATTTATGCTTAACAAGACAGAAAAGTATCAGGTCATTTGAAATCTCTAATGAAAATCAGCCAAAAGCTCTTACCCAGAGTAAATTTCAACACCTCTCTCATCATTATTTGGCTGCCACAAGCATCAATGATCCATCAAATACCATTCATCTATGAGAAATAATCAAAAGACGGTATATAAGATGAAGGTTCTGTGCAGGACATTTCCAAATTCTGACACCCGGGGCTACAAGCTGAGCTGAATTTTTCTTTACTGCAGACAGTATGTTTTCTCTTGTGATATGTGCTATTTCTATTGCTACAGACAAATAACTATGCTGTGATACAGCTGCCTACTGCTCTAGGCAGTACCTCAATCCATGAGGACTTTAGCAAGGATTCTAATAAAGTGATGTGTAATGCTGAGAGCATGAAGATTGTACAGCCTCTCCCACCACCCCTCTCAAAAAGTTTTAACTTTTTTTAACGCTGTCCTAGTCTGACTCTCATGCAATTTCATAGAAAGCCAATAACATCTTTCTGGGAATACACTGGGACAGTATAACACTATTTCACACTCCTTCAATGTTTATGTATGTATGCTATATGGCTTCTTTCCTGTTTCTAAAATAAACTAATTTCAACCCATTCTAAAACTGATTTACTGCAGATTAGCCCAAGCATATATTTATCTGGATAGCCATGCATTTCACTCCTATTAGCTAAAAGAGTGAGTGTCCTTTTATAAGGTCAAACCTCCTGGTGCCATGGCCTCATTTACTCTATCAATCAGCTTCATACTGCTCACCATTATAATTTTATTCCACTCTGACTGTTTAAAGGGACCTTAACGCAAATGTAAATTGACTTTATTTCTACCCTGAGGCTTCTGTCTTTGCAATAAATGGGAATTGGGCCCATTCTATCCACTATTATCTTTTCTCCCCGCACTACAACCTTCCTACAAGGTTTGAAATTTTTTAACATAAATGAAATTACAGAGAATTTAAAAGGTAAAGACTTCCCAGAAAACTAAAAAAGAAACTTCAGGAATAAGCGAAATGTAACTTGATTTACTTCGGGGCTGTGCATTACTGGGGGTTTTTCGTCCTTTCTTTTCACAGCCAGGACTTCAAACTTCTTTGGGCAAATACTGTTAAAAAATAAAACCAAACGCTGAATATCACATCTCACCTCACTTTTGAATACTGGAATAAAATCGCAGGGACTGTAAGAAGGTGTGAATGTCCACTGTTCCAAAGTGGACATCCACAGGTTATTTGTGGGTTATCCTCTGCTCAGATACCATCTGTGAAACAAGTAGGGCCATCTCTAAGGCCCACACGGATGGATCTTCTCTCTGTCTACCATTTGAAGGGCATATTAACTTGCACTGGACAGCAAAGACGCAAGTAAATCAAGAGATTTCTGAGGCTAAATTACATGATAAATGAATACGCTTGACTTTTCAGTGTTAAGTTTTCTTTACAAGTGTATGCCATAGCTACTTCACCACAAAGTCTTTGAATTTAATTTCACTGTTGCTGGGTCATAACGCAGTCAAACCTCCAGAAACATAGTGCAGTGTTTTTAGGTCAAGCTCTTTTCATTTTGATCCAGTCTTAAAGAATAAGGAAATATGTTGCAAGGAGACAACATAAAGAATACTTTAACTCTTCAGGACACAAGCTTTTCAGTATGCATGAAACTATCTAAAATCCCATTCTGAACAGAAAATTATGACTATGAAAGAGACTGCATTTGTCTAACTACTCACATTTTCAGTCTTAAATAATTTGTTACGATGAGTGGAACTTTTCCTGGCTAATGTGATGCTCCCGTTGTCCTGTAGGCCATAAGAATTCATTTGTAATATTTTAACAATCATAACTTTAACACCTAGTAATACAGCTCTTCGGCACCTTGGGAAACCTCATTTGCAAGGTGTATCATTCCCAGACAAGAGAGTGACACAACTGTGAGGTCACTTGGACTTTAAAGAAAATAGTTTCACATAGGTAAAACGGGGAAGTTGCACAACTCATGTGGCCTAGAACAGCAGCAATATATAGGGCAGGAAACACAGGGTAGCCCTAGAAACTTGGCTGACACTTCATAGCCAGTCTAGTGCATCTACTTTGTCAGCCTCTCTGCTAATGACCCAGAAAATACATTAGACACTTAGAACCCTGCCTGACACATTTGTAGTCTTGAAAAGGACAGGGAAGTAGAAGTGTTTAGTTTGAATTATATTTT
Source organism: Caloenas nicobarica (assembly GCF_036013445.1). Taxonomy (NCBI): domain Eukaryota; kingdom Metazoa; phylum Chordata; class Aves; order Columbiformes; family Columbidae; genus Caloenas; species Caloenas nicobarica. Next base: position 48,701,698 of record NC_088246.1, on the reverse strand, counting down.
ATTGTACGCTGAAATTATAAAACAAATTTTAAAGGGATGGATTCTGAATGCATGCCTGTATTAGAATAACTTCACACTTGCTCTCATTTAATCCCAGAGTGAATAGAATATTGGCAACCAGCCATGATTCATTTACTGTACTTACACCAGGAGCGACTATATTGTAACATTTTTGGTATGTCCCCTAGGACAATTATTTTATTTCTACTCTCCTCTTTTTTTTTTTTTTCTTTCTCTTTCTGCAAATTTTAGGAGAGGACATTCTGTGAAAAGATGTGAATCAGTCTGTCTCTTTTATCCTTTATCCAATTTATTCCTTTAGAAATGAAAAGTTTTCACATTAGTGTCACACTGGAACAACCTTTAAGTATCTAGTATGAGCACCTGCACTGAGGCAGAATTTAAGCAAATATGCTGACGGATTCTAATGACCCAATCTTGAGAAGAGCTAAGGTCACTGCAGCTTGTATTGACCTTAATAGAATATAAACCTTGAGTCTGTAAATAGTAGTAGTGTCTTCATACTTCCCACTTAGTGTTAAAGCATAACCCAAGCAGCTGGTTTTATAAGTGCTTCACTGGCATAAAGCAATTACATTTGACACAAATAACCTCAGCAAACTGGATTAAAATAGACCTTTTCACATGCAACACCATACAAGACAATGGCAAGTTATGTCATCCATTTATTTTCACTCAGAATTAAGCATTTTTTCTGGGTGTAATTGATCTCTCAACCTTCACTAAGAATGTGCCAGCTTTCTGCATGTCAAGCTCTTCTGAACTCCTGCACATATTATAGCTGAACGTGCATAGAAAACCCTGTAGCCTCAAATTGGTGCCTTATCTATGACTTTAAGTCCAGAGGTTGTGGGGTTTTTTTCCTTTCCTCTGCACTCTGTCTCCCAAATCCATCGTATATGGGTTTCCCTGTCGCCAGCTTATCAGATGTCTGTGATAGACATCTTTTTCATCATTCAATGAAAAACAGTTTCTACTAATTTCCCTATTTCTACCTAGCCACTATGTAGTCCTCTAGCACTTGCACTGAAAATAAACCCTGAGCTACAGTGCTTTTTTCCCAGAGCCACCAGAGTAACAAGAGACAGAGACAACATTTTTTTTCATCAACAGTCAAAGCATTACTAAGAGAAATCAGGTGAGGGCTGATGATATCAAACAGTATGGAAACTATGCTTCTGCTCAACATTTCGGTTTTGTTCTTCTTAAAGACTTTCTTGGGCTAGCAAATGACATGAGAATTTCTGAACATTTACTCACATAGTGTTCTCGCCCTGGTAAGACCTTGCGCCTGTTGAAGCATTTCACAACATAAGGTAGCTACTCTGAAGAAGGCATTTTGACTTAGTTATACTCTTTTGGCTTACCGTGTGTTATAGATCTTTCATCATCCTGACTCAATAGGAATGCAAATTCTAAAAACCCATACACTGTGACACAGAAATATCAAAATGTACGATTGTCCTCATAGAGTTTTAATTTTTTATTTTAGGGTACGTTATGTTTTTTATTGACAAGATAACCCGAACCATTTCTGAAACCAATTATGATAATGAATTTTTAAAAATTTCAATATCTTTAGTATGCTACTATGACATAAAGTGCTGCTATTAACCTTGTGCCATGCCAATTACTAAAGAAAAACATTTATTCCAGCAGGACTGTGGATATGTAGGTCAACAGCTACAGAGAAGTTTTTTTGCCTTTAAGGTCACCATTGTAAGAGAGGCCAAGACTAAGGCCAGGTCTTCATTCATTGCAAAAGAACATGCTCTAATCACAGGGTGGCAAACAAACAGGAGGCAAACACAGAAAAGCAGCTAAGTTTATCCACTAAATAAATCTTATGCTATGTCCTTCCATAGAACAGATACGGTGCTGGTGTTTCAACTGGGCTTTTTCTTTCAGGGTAGCTCATGTAACAACTAAAAGGTAAAAAAGGAAGCTATTTGCTTTACTAATCAAAAGAAGGCCCCAGAAATTATATCTGACAGCCTCACATCAAAGCAACAAGAGACAGCAACAGCAAAATACAATTCAAATATAGATGGCCTTCTTTCAGATGCAGCTTTGCAGAAAAGGACTTGGGACTCCTAAGTAGAAGAGAGAGATGGACATACTGGAGAGAGTCCAGAGAAGGGCCACTGTTATTGAGGGAAATTAAGGATTAAGGGAGACCAGAGCATCTCTCTTATGAAGAAAGGCTGAGAGAAGTGCGACTGTTCAGCCTGGAGAAAACTCAGAAGAATCTTATCAGTATGTATAAATACATGAAGGGATGGTGCAAAGAAGGGAGAGCCAGGCTCTTTTCAGGTGACAGAACAAGAGGCAACGAGCACAAGCTGAAACACAGGAGGTTCCCCCTGAACACCAGGAAACATGTTTTCACTGTGAGGGTGACCAAGCACTGGCACAGGTTGCCCAGAGAGGTGGTGAAATTTCTCTTCTTAGAGACATTCATAAGCCAGTCTGGACATGGTCCTCAGCAACTAGCTCTAGGTGGCCCTGCTTGGGCAGTGGGGTTGGACCAGATGACCTCTAGAGGCCCCTTTTATACTCAAGCATTCTGTGATACGTTGCCTGAAATTTCCATTAAGCATTTCCAAAATCAAATGCGACATCAGATCAAGATTTAGGTCATTAACAGAGACAGTGAAGGTTATGCCATTTCTCAGTATCACACCCTTCAGTCTGGGTTTCAGTGTTACCAGCAGTTTAATCATCATAGGAAATGAATTAATCACTGAGAACTCATTTTAGCATCTGTTTCCAATGACAACTCTAAACAACACTTTTTATGACACTATATCCAGACCATTAAAAACAGGTGTTTTACGCTGTCAAGGGAGTATGAAGCAGGCACAGTAAAGGAAATAAAAGCAGTTTGACCCAGTTTGTATAGTTGTAATACCAAAAAGATGGGTATTTCATACAGAAGAGGGCACGACACTATCACTACTACAGGTTGCAGATATAGTCTTACACAAAGACAGACAGACTGACCCATACCTAAAGAGCTGGCAGAATGGTCATCTGGTGTCTTCACTGAAGAAGCAGAGATTGTTATTCCATAGGCCTACATTTTGCCTTCAAGAGTTTTGTCTGTTTTATGCAACCTCCACCGTTGTGAAACAAAGTTGCATCCAATTACATGAACAGCTGTATTACACTTTACTTTTGAAGCCAGCAATGGCTATGACAAATGAGTGATATGAATATATTATAGCACCAGAATAAATAAGTCCTTAAGAGAGGCCTCAGTCTCAGTCTCATTCTGGTTTTCCTAACCAGCATTGACCTCATCCTTGCAAAGAGACTTTAGAGATGCATCTGCACTTAGCCAAATTTGCATTCTGGAGCTGCAGAGATCATCCTCTAAACTTTCTCTTTAAACGCAGGATCAGAAGAGATTGGTAACTTCTTCAGCATATGGAAGGCATAGACAAGTACAGGGTGCTACTTCTACTTTCCATTTTTTATCATTCAGGACTACTAAGATATATGAGAGAAAAATTTAAGCTACAGCATAATTCTCCATCAAGTCAAAACCCCCAAAAGCCTCTGACATGTTTACCTTTTGAAACAAAAATGCTTCAGAGAGATGTGCTAGTGTCACCGACAGTGTTGTTAGGATGGCTTCTCTGGTCCATTGTAGGATTTCTGTTCAACAACAGCCTTCCTCCCACAAGGCAGGACCTCTGCCCACGGTGACACACACACACAATACTGCAGGCTTGAGGAATTTGGCCAAGAAAGGAGGATAGTCTAGGTAGTCTTCTTTTGCAGAGCACTTAACCTGGAAGAACAATTGTCTACACATACATATCTGCTGGAATCACTGGGACTACTGAATATGTGGAGTCTCAGAAAAACACAGAAGGAGAGAGAAATGTTTTGAAAAATTTTAATTTCATTCTCTAAAAGGACGAAACAAAATATGTGGATTTCTCTGTTTCCATGGAACTGAATTGCTTTTTCTAGCTATCTTTATTTTCCAAATATTGCAAATGATATGACTTTAAATTTTGTGCTTGAAATAGACAGGACACCTTCCATTAACATCTGATAAGGCTGGTGTTCAGCCAAAATAGATTAATGTATTTGTGTTTTGTTAAAACACAGAGACTCTTGGCCTTTGCTTGTGTGATCAATCAATAATATTACACAAAAATGGCTACAATCAAAGTTTCAAAATTTTCCTCATTTATCTTTCCAAGTACTGTCAGCATTGGTGAGAATGATTCCTTCTTCTCTTGAGGTTTGCACTATATTGTACACTGAGATGCATGTTTGTTCATTTTAATTTACTGACAAGTTCTACACCTCTTGTCATGACGGTTACTTGCTTTAGAGATGATACATGACTCTGCCTTAGACCCTTTAGGATTGGTTACTTGTTTTTCCACAGTGTGACCAGATTGATAGTGACAGCCTTATAAGGTAGCTCTTCTCACTAAATCATTGTGTGGGAAGAGTGTTAGAATCAACAGCCAGCAGTATGTTATTGTGTTGGTTTCCTTCTGTCATGTACACTCACATTTTGAATACAGATAGTTTTTATTATGCCTCATTTGGACTTCATGCACACATTTGCATGGGTTACCAGTGATTATGTAAGACCAATACAGATTGTGTCTTTGAGGAGCTATTTTCTGGGAAAAGCTTGAGACAGTTTGTGGAGACATCCACCAAATAAGGGGCAAGACTTTAGATTAGGACTCTAAAAAGCATGATGTTTTGATGCAATGCTTGCTCCCACTGTAGAAATACACATAAGTGATTTTTCAAAACTATGAGCAAGTGCCTGCTTCCATTTTCTTCCATGGAAGCTACTGGATGCTCAACATTGAAAGATTTTCTCCAACTACATGCTCCTATTTTTGACAATTCTTGTCTTAACTATTATAACAGAAATTCAGCTGGGCTGAAGACTTTTCTATAATCTCTTGATTTAGAGCAGTTTCATTTTCTGTATCTCAATAATAATAATGTGCAGAAATAGGAAAAAATATTTTCAATGATATGTAATTATTCTTTCTCTACTTATAGTGCTTGAAGCACCAAATGTCTTTGAACTTCCTCCAACAGTCTCTTCTAAAAAAATTCTTTTTATTTTAAAGAGACCATGTGGAATAAAAAGACTCCCTTTCTCCCCTCAGTCTGTTTCCTATGTAACATTTTGCTCCCACCTGAACTACATTCCAGAAAGATTTTTTTCAACATTCTGGAAGGAAATGCTATATTTAAGATGAATAGATGAACAGAAAGTTCAAACTGAAGTTTCTTGTAGGATAAGTACATTCTCAGGATGGTTTGAGGGCTAACTTTGTTATTTAAACCCAGAGCACCTTAGCAGAGGTTGTGATTGGAGCAGGTCATCTTGCAGGCAGCTATTAGATCAGCAAATGGTTGCAGAAACTTGAGCCACGCAAGTATTAATATCACAGTTTAACTCAAACGATCTCTCCTGGTAATTTAAATTAAGCTGGTGAGGTGTACACTGAATCAGACAAGGAAGACTTGGAAATTCCTTTCTGCTGATAGGCCAAAAGAGGTGATAAATTCCAGTAGGGGGACAGCTGCAAACAAATTTTGATGAGGATAAAGGGCTGTTACATCTTTAGCCACCAGAAGCATCTGTTGAATGTCTAAGCCTTGGTAAGCTGGTAAGTTGTTTCTCTGCTGGGAGCAGGACACCGCAGTACTGGAATTATACTTTCAATGCGTGTTTTTCCATTTCTTCTAGCACAGACTTTAAAAATACAGCTGTTCAAGGACCACAGGGATAGAGGAATCTGATTAGAAGACAGTGCAAATGGGAGCCTCTACAGAAGGGAGTGGGAATGGCAATGATAAATTCCAGGGAAAAACTGGCCCTTGACATTTTGAGTGAGATGCTGGCCTTGATCAATAAAAAGCAAAGCTAATTGCAACTCACTGCATCACATCGCAGTGAGACAGTTTGTCAGACACTCAAACTGTGCTTTCCTCAAACACCTACACACAGTTACAGATTCACTCAGCTCTCCGAGTACTCAAAACAAGGACTCTTTCATGACAAAATCCTATCCAGAGGAACTTCTGCTGTATCGATCAGCACACACAGAAGTAGAAAAGATCTATCTGGTGTCTCATGGTGGTCAGCTAATGAGGTTGTCCTGTTCTATTCTCTTCTGGAACAAATATTCACACAACAAGCAATGTGCTAAAAAGTATGGGGAGAATTAATCCTAGTTGAAAGATGGACTGGTGGGCTATACAATCTTCCAAGGAGAAACCAGTTCTTAATTCTGCTTATCATCTGCGTCCTGTACCAAAACTTTGCTTTTGAAGCCAACAGATGCAGACATGAAATCCCAGCTATTTGATACATTTGAAATTAAATAGGCAGAAAGACAGTGAATCCATTCTTCATTTTAGAACATTTCTTCAGAAAATTAGAAAAATATCTCTGTGTCCTTTTTAGTTACTCAACTCTCCAACAGTACCTGCTAATAGGATAGTTTAGTTAAACTGGGACAAGAACAGGCTGTGCCAGCCGGTCTCCTTCTGTTCGAACTTTAATTAAAGGGAAAACACACCTCTACTGCATTTTGTAGTTTAAGTTGTAGAAGCCAGTTACAGCGCTAGTTATGGAACAGCTACTTCCTCTTTTGAGAGCATCAACAATAATGTCTTCGTGTTAGTTTTAAGAACTGCTTATTGCAGCCTAATAATAGCAAATCACAAGTCATCCTGAATAGTCTATAGTACATTCAGATGTAGGGTGCTTTACCTTGCCTTTGAGTCCAGGCAGATACCAAGTGAAATGCAAGCTTGTTTAATTTCATTAAAACTATTTAATTCATTGTTTTGATTTGGGGGATTTTGGTTTTGTGAGGTTTGGTTTTGGTTGCTTTTTGGTTGGTTGGTTGGTTTGTTTGGTTTGGGGTTTTGTTTGTTTGTTTTCTGAATAAAGCCACAGGAAAAAGTCTATGATTCTTTAGAACACCTGAGACAATTACAGAGAATTGTCAGTCAAATTTACTTCCTGTAGCCTGTTTTCTCAGACAAAGTGCTAAGCATTGGAACCATTACCAGTCTGCCCATAACGTACAAAATAAAGTACTAAATAATTAAATGTCTTGCTCAAGTAGATATTCTGATTTATAATTCGTGGAATAAAAATACAAATGAACAGAATATATTGAATTCTCTGTATACAATTTTACCATTTCAGTCATATCTAAATCTTCTCATTCGTGAGCTATTCACAACCACGGTAGACTGTTCTCTGTAATTCATCAGTCCAGAATGTTGTATGTCTGGTAGAAAAATAAAAGAGGGAAGGAGAAGGATGAAGTCTTGGATGAGAGTCCAGAGCAGAGATGAGGGAAAGAAGGGGAAGAGCCACAGGACTATGCCACCTTAGCAGGCCAATGTCTTCCTTAAAAATGGGAATTTCTCCCTCTACCTTTTGAAACCACATCATTATTCAGTCCTGCTAAATGAGATGAAAAGAGGCAGTCTCATTCACAAGCCAAGATCTCACTGGAGAGTCTGGAGAGCCCCATGAGATCAAGCAGCATTATTAAAGATGTATTCACAGAACATTAACTATTCTTTTTATGCAGCAGGAATAAGGTAAAGTTTAGCAAACCATGAGAAGCTGAAGACAGGATCTGATAACACAAAATGTCCAAAACCTCTACAAATAATAGGTGCTAACACCTGCATTTATAAAACTGATACATGAAAGCTGCAACTGGAAGGAAGACATTGTGAGTGGCCAGTATTGCCTTTCTGCAGTGACCTGGTGCATAGAGAGTCACAGAATGGTTGAGGTTGGAAGGGAACTCTAGAGATCATCTAGTCCAACCCCCTGCTCAAAGCAGGATCACGTAGAGCAGGCTGGCCTGGAACTGTGTCCTGTTGGGTTTTGAGTATCTCAAAGGACAGACTGCACAACCTCTCCATGAAACCTGGGCCAGTGTTCAACCAACTTCACAGTGGACGTTTTTTTGTACATTCTGAAATAACTTCTTATGTTTCAACTCGTGTTTGTGGCATTTTATCCTCTCACTAGGCACCACTGAGAAGACTCACACTCTGTCTGGATTATATCTTTCCATCGGACATTTGTAAATAGTGATAAAACTTTACAAGTCTTCACTTCTCTGGACTAAATAAGCCCAGTGCTGTCAGTCTCTCACCATATGAGACATGCCAGTCCTGTGATCATCCTGGTGTCCTACACTGGACTCATTCCAACATCTCCATGTCTCTCTTACACTGCGGAGCACAGAACTGGACACAGAACTCCAAATGTGGCCTCACTAGGGCTGAGTAGAGGGAAAGTATGACCTCCCTCAGCCTGCTGGAAACTCTCCTAATGCGGCCCAGGACACTGTTGGCTTTCTTTGCTGCAAGTGCACATTGCTGGCTCATGTTCAGTTTGTTGTCCACTGAGACCTGCAGGTACTGCTCTGTAAAGCTGATTTGCAACCAGTTGGCTCCCAGCCTATACTGGTGTATGGGTTTATTGTTCTCCAGGTGCAGAACTCTTGATCTCTTTTCTTGGGTAACCAATGATGGAACCCAAGGGAACTGCAGGAAGATGTGCCAGGGGAGGTTTAGGTTGAACATTAGGAAAAGGTTCTTCACCCAGAGGGTGGTGGAGCACTGGAATGGGCTCCCCAGGGAGGTGTCACAGCCCTAAGCCTGACAGTGTTCAAGAAGAGACTGGACAATGCCCTCAGACGCATGGTGTGAATTTTGGGGTTGTCATATGCAGGGACAGGAGTTGGACTCGATGATCCTTGTGGGTCCCTTCCAACTCAGGACGTTCTATGATTCTGTGAACTCTGCATTTCCCTTTACTGAACTTCACAAAGTTCATGTTGTCTGATTGCTCCAACCTGTCAAGGCCCCTCTGCATGGTCATGTGAGTATTTGCTATATTGGCCACTCCTCCCAGTTTTGTATCATCAGCAAACTTGCTGAGGGTGCACTCTGTCCAGGTCATCAATGAAGAGGTTACATACTACTCGACCCAGTATTGACCCTTGGGGTACTCCACCAGTAACCAGCCTCCAGCTAGACTTCGTGCCTCTGGTCACAACCTTCTATGCCTGGCAGTTCACCCTTTTTCCAATCCACCTTGCTGTCCAGTTATCTAGTCCATATTTCATCAGTTTGTGTATGAGGATGTTATGGGAGACAGTGTTTAAAGCCTTACTCAAATTGAGACAAAGAACATCGACTGTTCTCCTCTCATCCAGCAAGCCAGTTATCTCCCTCACCATAGAAGGTTACCAGGTTGGTCCTGATATCAACAGTGTCACTGGATTTTTTTTTGTTTTAACAGCAAGATTTAATTTTTGTCATAAGGCCTCCTCATTTTCATTATCTGCACCATATTTTAGTTACTTGGCAAGACACCAAAACAGAAATAGATGTTCACAAGAACATTTTTTAAAGCTAAACCTCACAGAAGCTCTCCCATAGTGTCTAAGCTTTGCATAGGGATGGTTTGTGACATTGTCCATGCAGAGGAAGTTTTATGAAAGATAAGAGTGAAAGTCTCATAAGCCAGAATGACACAAAGGCATTTCTAGTAAATATAAACTCATTCCCAGACTTTTCCTTCTGTTCTAATAGACAAATACATTAAAAAAGAAAAAAAAAGAGTCAGAGGAAATGTTTGTTGATGAGTGGAGGAACTTTCTGACCATTACAGCAATTCCTGTAGAAAAATCTCCTAGTAGGAAGTGCAAATCAGAAGAGAGAACTGAAAAAAACCCAAACAAACAAACAACAAATATCACCACCAAACCAGAGAGAACTAGAAATAGCTGCAACTATTTTTTTTATAAATTAGGACTCATTGAACTACAGTTGAGTGCAAAAGGCAACTGCAAACAAACTCTGTGCAAATGTTGGACAGAAAAAGTTCTGAGCTTTTAGGATTACAATTTTATTTCTCTATTACTTGGAGTCATCCATCAACAGGTACTTCTCTCTTTGACAGTCACAGCATCCCTCATATCTGAACAAGCTGTCTATACTGCAATGGCTACCAGCTAGTAGCTGCTCAAAGTTTCAATACTCAGCTAGATTTAAAACTAGCTATCCTAGAAATGAATGGAAATTCAGCCACAATAGAAGCAAGCTCTACAAGACCAGTTTCTTGCACAGTTTGTGCCATGTTGACAAGCCTTTGAGAAAAGTCATAAATGAAGCCAGGAAGGAGGACACCATAGAAACAAGTTTCAGTATGTTTCTGGCAGTTTTGCATATGTATTAAATTTCAGACTATTCTTGTTAATGCAGTTAAGTTTAAATATAGCTTGCAGAGAGCCATACGAGATGCATTCATTTCAGTGTTGCTAGGTGGTGTGACCAGAAACCCAGGAAGCAGAGCAGCTCATCTGACTGCCATCCATCTACTTATGCCTGCAAAATGCATATATGCATTTCTGAGAGGGATGAGGCTGAACAGGACTGCCCACAGCTGGCACAGACAAGTGAGACAGTACAGAAAAGCTTATATAGCTGTATGTTGTTCTGCTGCTGGTAATCTGGGCATATTTTTCGTGACATTGCATTACGATTCACTTCCACCAATATCCAACAAGGTACAAAGCCTCACTGAAAGGTTGTTCAAGGTGAAGGCCAGAACAGTGTACTGCTGGAAGACTAAGATCAGGAGTACCTTTACAGAAAGTAGCCCTATATCAAGCCAAAACAGACCCAGTGTTATCAGTATAGAAACAAGCCCACACCAAAGTTAAATAATGGGATGTTAAGCAATTGAAAACACAACTTATGTGACAGAATTAATACATTTCTGCTGAGTGGTAATGAAATATTGCAGCCTTTTTTTCTTGAGTCGTCAGCTAGAAACTTCTAAAATCAACTCAAGGGCACCCAGCTTATGCAGTTCTTGACTTACAATGGTGAGGTAGAAAGGTACGTGAGGCATCTCAGGCAACAGAAACAGGACAGGTACCATCTAAGGTAAGAATTCCAACTTCATTAAAGAACTGGAGTGCTCAGTGGTTTAACTGAACAGATAATATCCGATAGGCTTTACTTCTGAAAGACTGGATCCCCAACCAGTGACATGCATTCTCTCATGGCCTTACAACTTTTTTATCCGAATAAGACAGATATTCTCTTGGAGTTAAATGAATTTACAGGTAACTAATACTCGCACTGCTTATTTCCATTATTATATATCTCTGTGTGTGTGTTCATTTCCATCCCTGCTCAAATTTTGTAGACCAGTTCTCATCAAGACTCACAGGGTAATGCAAACCTCACAAGGAGGGGGTACAGCCAAAGATAAAATATTATCAGAGTCCTCATTGTGAGAAAGAAGGTAGCATGGGTTCCCTTTTTATTAGGCATCTGTGAATCTAGCCTCGGACACATAGCTTATACCCTGGCACAGATAACACATCCGCAATAAATCCGGTTTCACTCCCCTGCTCACAAAACCGCTTGTCTGATTTGGAGTCCACTACTTGAGATTCATCCATTACATACTCAATATTGCTACAACATAAGCTGCAGTAAGATGGCTATTTTGTTGACTTTTTCCAGGCAAATCACAGAAGAACCCAGTGCTAACTGCCAACAGAGACTCAAAGAGCATGTTCTCACCTCCTGAGTCTCCAGCATCAAACAAATGCACTTTCCAGACCTACAGGAAGGGCTCCAGTGGGGACTAATGCAAACTCATATGAATTCACATAGCAGTAAAGTGATTCACATAAATAGATGAAGTCCTTTATAAATAGGCTTGATTGTTCATGATGCCTCTGCCACCCATGTGTTAGCTATTGAGCAGTTCTATTAAGTATATCGGTATTCTTACTGGGCTGCTACGGAGATATTAAAGAAACCTGCTTGGGGCCATGAGGTGGTCTGAACTGGGCAGGCAATAAAAGACAGCTTGTAGTGCTCTTACTAGGCCAAATAACTCACTCAGCATCTTCAAACAAATAATATAAAAAGTGATTATTTCTATTCCTAACAAGGGTAAGTTTGAAGGAATAGCAAAGACTTTCTTGCTGAATATCAGTACTTGCTGCAGCATGTCACTAATGTGCTTCAGAGCTACACACAGCAGGCCTGTCCTAACTGCATGATAGCTTTGTTCTTAGTTCACAAAGTAGTGTTAATAATGAATGTTTATTACAGCACCAGCAAATGGCTTCCTGGAGGCTTTTTCTTGTATTTTAATAGGGGAAATTTTAGTCTCTTTTTGTTCAAATTCACACAGAAAAACTAGGAGCATTAAACACATTTAACGATGTTCATTCATGTGCAGCTTTATAAAGACATTCTACAAAATCTCACACTGGGAAGTTGTCTCTTTTGACTAAGAACGGGCTCTGCAGGCATGTACTGCATTTCCCTTTAGCTAATATCACTGTCAACCTAGTTTGCACACAGTCAGACCTATAAAAAAAGTTGGCACTGGTAACCTGGAAGGGCAAAGGTGCCTCCTCCTCCCTGCTGCTCCTTTCAGTGCAGTGAAGGATGTTTCAATCTGTGAACTCTCATGTTCCTAGGACCAGGAGGGAGCATTTTATGATAGCCACAGCACAAAAATTCCACAGTTGCATTCTTCTGGGAAGCTCCATTTTGACCAGTTTCATAGAACAGTCTGCTGTACAAAAGGTCAGGTCATCACAACTTCAGTTGTCACTACAGGGACCAAGAATTACAAAAACATCTCTAAGACATCTCTTTTTTTGTGGTCAGGATGCCTACCTGTTGTAGCTGCTTCTCTCACTCTGTTAATTAGGGACCACAGGTCCTGGAAACACATTCTCTTTCTGTTATCAAATTGGCCAGATGGGACAGGACATCAGTCAAAACAGCAGGGAAGGATAGACTATGATATCTCCAGATTACCCACAGATAGCTGAGATAAAGAGAAAGAGGATACAGCGAACAGGCATGCAATTGCAGTGCACTGCATTAGTTGCGCTGGTGCTGAGGGGTCATTACTGGTGCTATTTACTGTTTAGAAAACTACCATATTCTAATGACACAGCCTATCTCCTCTCCACTACAGAAAAATTGCAAATATACAAAACATCTGCCCTACCACTAAATTAGCTACAGTCTAAGGCTTTTGTTTTATACTTTTTTCCAACTTTGGTAAAGCTATGCAAACAAGGATCCCTGCACATCTATGGCAGGTCCTCTGCTTTTTAGGATTTGTCTCTGCATTTGAACTCTTGGCAGTAAGGAGAACTTATGCTTGAAATTTCTACTGAGGTGTTTAGGACTCATCATGATGACAGGTATTATTTGTATTTTAATGGTAGTGATCATGTTCATTTGACAGAAATTTACTGTAGTGATGATACACTGAAGCCTTGCCTTCACCAAGTATTACTACTGCTGCATTTATGTCCCCTTTTCTATCTATGTTGAGGTCAGTGCCCACCTGTGGATCAAGCAATTTTTTGTCTTGGACAAAAGGAGTCTCTAGAAATGAGCCTGAAAGTCACATACAGCTCCAGGAAGTTGTATACAGAATAGTTTTTCACCCTCTCAGCTTCACTGTGGGAAAGAATTGGGCATGGTTGCCAGCACTGCTGCCATGTCAGAACTCAGTTCAGTTCCATTTGTGCTTGCCAAAGGCTTATCTATGTCTGACTCTAGACTTGAACATCACCAGATTTAAAAGAACTTTAGATCATTGCTTTCTGTCAAGATCACGTCCTACTACTATACTGCCATTTCAGAAAATCCATCATATCTGGTTCACTGAATGCATTGAAAGAATAAATAATTCATTAAACCAATATGTCTTCTACCACAGCCTTGCAGTGCTACATTATAGTAAAGAGGAAACTGGCTTCATATTAATGTCCTAATTACAAATACTTTAAAAGGATTAATAAATGTTTAATACACAATCTAATGATCAATAAATTCTTAGATTTTTGAAGTCCACAAAGTCTATAGCTTTGTTACAGATTTAGTTCTGCTGTATCTACAACCAATATAATGCATAGTGCCCAGGTTTGTAACATCTATCATTTGTGTATTTGTCATTGGTAAAGCATTTAGAAATGAAACATCAATATTAATATTAAAACTCAGAACCTGTTCTACTCAATAGAGGTTCCTTTGCCACGTCTTTATTTTACTGGTATCAAAGTCCTAACATTTCATGCCTCATATTGCCACTTGACTCCCCCTCCCCTTAGGGAAGAGTGTCTGTCAGTCCAGCATTTTGGTTTTCAATGAGAATTTATTTTTTTTCTCTCCTGCAAATCTTAAAAACCATTAAGGGAGAGACTTCTATTGTTTCCTGCTCAGTCTATTCTTTATCACTTTTATATACATGGAAATCCATACGGAAGTATTATAAAAGCCCTGTCCTTGTAACACCATCATCCATTGCCATACAATGCTACCCTTAAACATGAGATGAATTCTGACAGTGCCTGTGGAGACGCAGCTCCCACTGGGAAACCGATGTTCATGTACAAGTTAAAACACTTGGCAATTCTGAATTTTTTATGATAGCCATGATAGGTTTACTCCCATTAACTCCTCATCACAGAAAGCTCTGGGATTTTGGTAAAGCTTTACCTCTATTAGTTAAACATACTCACAAGACTAGGTTATAAAAGGTATTACACAGATATAATGGCCATCGTGAAGCACTTGCAGTATCGCACAACAGCCTCATTTTTTAAAAAACAGTGATACAAAGCCCATGTTATCTGAAGAGTGAACTGGTTAAAGCAGCAGCATCAGTGGGAGTCCAGTCTCCAATGGAGTTACTGTCTAATAGGATTTTGTGAGGATCAGACTGAGTCTTAACTACAGATCTAAGAAGCACATCTGCCAAAACTGTGTAGATGACAAAGATAACAGAGTTCTATAAAGTGGTGAACTATATAGTGAAGAGACTCAGGGAAGCAACTGAGTGGAGCTCTTACCACAGTTGGTGCAGAGGGCTAATGTGACCAGTAAGCATCACCCTGGGGTCCAAGCAACTGTTTTGTCTTTGTGTACAATATCAGTTAGGTGATTATATTTATTTTTAATTAGTGCATAGAAGACAACAAAATCATAGAACAATCTAAGAAATTCATTCATAATTTGAGGAAAGTACCTCGCAGTGAAAGATCTACAGTATACATTTTGTCTGCTATACTCTGGTTGGCTCTGACAGAAACTAATGACTATAAAATGAAACTTAAGGTCCAACTTTGTATCTGTGAGGAGTATTAACACCTGGAATAAACTAAAGAAGGAGTCAGACTCTATATTTCAAAAGTCATTTTGACAAAAATTAGTTGCTGTTTGGAGGATACACTATCGCTAAACTCTTCAACTCAGTTCAATTGGTGATGATTTCTGGACCAGTATACTCAAGAGGTTAGAGTAAATAATCTAATGGTCCTGTCTCACCTTGAATTCTTCACATTCTTCTTTACAGCAAGACAGAAATGGAGAAAAATGTTCCAGCTTTCAACCTTTCTTGTGCAAGATCGGATGAGGACTGTCACAGGAAGCTGTAAGCTTCTCTACTAATGGAAGAGGACGTCGGGCTCAAGGCAGGAAAACACCCTTCAGAAAGGCAGTCATGCAAAAGGCCAGAGCAGATTGTGACTCTGCTCTGTTTTCCCTTCTGAGAATTGTGCTTTTATAAGCCAAACACACCATGCCCCACTTCAGGTGCTCTTCATAGTTACATACTGTGTCCCCGCACTCCTAGAGCTCCACACTGTGAAGCGCTGGATGTCCCTCAGAACTCTGAAAGATGCACATTTCACAGAAACGAAACCTCAAGACTTTGACGATCCAAATTTCAGCAGCGGTGCTCTGCAAAGTTTCCAAAAACCACATTTCTGAAGTTTTTGAAACTGAGTTGAAGATACAGTCATGGATCCTATTAGAGTCTTTTATGGGTAAGTATGAGGTTTCTTACCATTTAGGGCACACTAATAGCTGAAAACACCACATTAGATTAAGAGAATGTTTTCCTGGCAGTTATAATTACAGAAAACAAACAAATAATCACTCCCTGTTGTCAAATAAACAAGGCAGTATGTCAGAGACATTTATTTTTACACTAACACAACAGTTAAGACAAGCACTTAGCCTAGTGCTTGCCTATTGCGCCACAGTTTAATTTGCAAAGTGTCAGGTTTTTCTTTTAGAATGATCTTTAGGCTGTTCTGGCAAGTCAGAGACACTTACAGTTCAGTAAGTGTGTAACTGCCCACTTACCCTCTTCACTGAGGTGTTTAGAACATTGATTTTTACTTGCCACAAGCGTAACTGCTTTCCTTATAAAGCAATTTTTAACCTCAAACTTATATTAAATACAAAAATAACTTACAGGTTAGTTTGAGGTTCCCTTTTCCTATTGCTAGAATGTTACTCGTACCTGTGCTAGAATGCTACTCAGTTAAAAGTATTATAAAGAAATACACAGAAGTAGGGCAAAGAAGGCAATGCTTCCTAAGGCTGTGCACGTATACACATACAAGTAAAACACAAACAGATGACATATGCGCTCCCTGAAGGAGCAGAGAACAGCAAAATACAGTCTACATCTACCTACTGCATCTGCCCATTCACAGCTGGTTCAAAACATCCATGACTAAACATGACTGAGGCTACCAGATTTTCCATTTAACTGCAGTATACTGTAGCATATACAAATCTCAAAACCAAAATCTGTTCTTAAGATACTTTTGAGATTCAAAGTTCATTTTTTTTCCTTTCTTGCTTTAATTTCCCTCAATATCCCACCTAGATAAAAAGTTGGAAGAAA
Organism: Caloenas nicobarica; assembly: GCF_036013445.1. NCBI lineage: Eukaryota > Metazoa > Chordata > Aves > Columbiformes > Columbidae > Caloenas > Caloenas nicobarica. The sequence goes on along the minus strand of NC_088246.1, from coordinate 48,684,873 downwards.
AAAAAATTTCTTAAATTACTTTAATGAGAATTTCTGTCCCTTTCCCTGGTGTTAAAAAAAAAAAAAAAAAAGCAAACAGAGATGGTAAGGAGGAAATAGCAATCTCCAACAATATCAAAGTGAGAGATTTCTACTGGAAATCAAATGAAAAATGTCTTTATGTTCTTGTCTAGGCACTTTAAATGTCTGAGGATTATTGTCTCTGATTATTCTTATCAACTCCTCTACAATTTTGATTAAACAACTGTTGACTGCCAGCCTTCACTGTAATTCTTTAATACATGGCTTTGAAAATTTCTTGATCTCTGTGAGATGCTGAGTATTTGTGGGTTGGAATGGAGGTGGATGTCAGCTCCATGCTCACATCAATCTTTAAGTGGAACAAAAGTAATTAGGACAATAAATCAACCACAGAAATGAGATTAATCTGATATAGTAGTGGGGTCTAATTTAAAAAAAAAACCTACTTCAGACTTCTCGTAGTGCATTTTTTGTGTCTCTCATTCACACAGCAGCAAAATTAGATTTATATTAAAGTTAACATTAAAACGCTTAAAGATTGAGGTCCTATAGGAGCTGAGAGATTTGCTCTGACAAAACTCATACCTTAACATTCGGTCAAATGCTGTGACAGCAACACTTTGAAGACCCTACAGACATTTTGCCATGCTTGTAACTTTGCGTGAAGGCATTACCTCTCGAAGTCAGGAGGATCAGCCTTTTCTCCTTAAAAGTTTCTTTAGCAGGAATGTTATGAAAGCCAATGGCCATTATTGAATTGTCTTCATCCAGATGGATGTTCGGAAAGTGACCAATTCCCCTTGCTCCAGACTTTGCACTGTGTGCTCAGTGTTGTGTTCACCATCCCCTCTGCCAAATTCATCTGCCACATACAGCTGGGATCACAGAAACCTGAAAATTCAGCAACTCTCACATCTAGCCACAAGCTGTCACTGATACAGAGGTTAAACAGAGATTTTATGAAAGCATGGAATCATTGATTCATAAATTAGTATATCAAAGTTAGGTAGGTTTTAATAGAAAAATATTGGAGCTTTCAAAGGGACCCACCTCTGGAAATACTGGCTGGACTTCATGTCTGCCATTCTTACCTTTGGGTGATATTCATGTAAACTGAGTATTTGGGAATCTTATGGGAAAATGTTATATACTGGATATGTGCAGTGCACAGTTTTAAAGATTTATGTGCAGCAATAACGAATTATATAATGATACAAACCACATCTATCTGTATAAACACACATTCATTTTTCATTTTCCCATGCCTTTTTCTTTCAAGCAAGCTATGTCACAGATGCTTTGCTACTGTATATATTGACAGACATTTTACTTACTGTCATAAGAATCACTCTAGCCAAAAACTAGTTCAGTATCTTGTTAGCATCCTGACAGTGGACAAAATTTGATGCATAAAGAATACAAGAACAGGGCACGTACATTGCTATACTTCTCTTCAGAATAGTTTCCCCAGCTCTTGCAGTCTGTAGCTTGAATACTTCCTGAGTCAGAGGTGATCTTCAAACTATTCAGCTGCTATCAGTGGTGGTTTTTTTTTTTTTTTTTTTTTGCTTAATGGACTTCTCCAGTCTCCCAGTTCCACAGCTTAGCTTCACATTGAATAAAGAATGACCTCTTTTCACTTTGAACCTGGCAACTGTTAGTTTCATTTGATGCTCCTCTAGTTCTTTTACTGGAGAAGGTAGTGAATAACTGCTCCCTCTTCATCCTCTCCATGCCACTGGCTATGGAAATCACAACTTACCCTGGCAAAAGCACCAGGAACCAAACAGACATCCTGATCTAACTCTGCTCTCTTGACACCCAGGTTGAGGAACATGACACGAAGCTTTTCCAGATTCTTCCCCAAACCTAATCTTACTGACGAACAGCTGCACTGGATTCACATACCCAAGTACCTATTCCAGCAACCTGTCATTGTCAGTAGCTACAACAGGATGCTCAGGGAAAAGTACAAAAATATAAGCATTTCTCTTTTATGTGCTGTTAGCTTCTAGCAATCTTTACTTCCAACTTGATGTGGTAGTAAGTGTGATGATACCAATACGTTTGTTATTCTGGATCCAGAAGCACTTCACACGCTGTGGGTTGCCACAGTCAGTTCATGGCACAAAGAACAGACACGTGTAGGTGGCAGATGAGAGCAGAACCAGCACTCCTGAGTGCAGAGCTGTTTGCTGCTCCTGCACTGCACAGTTAGCTCTGCACAGCTTGGTGGGGGCAGAGAGAGACAGAGTATAAATTCTGTTTAAAACATACTACTTTGTGCTCATAAATAGGAACTTTTCCTTTCATTAAGGGTCAATCAATTCTGAGGCATCTAGAAATGTACAGAATGGGTTACTTCAAACTCAGTGTTTACTTGCAGGATTGTAGGAACCAAATATTTTTAATTGATATGTCCAACTTACTCATGTAAGCGCTTCATGCACAGGCATAAAGTATCAATTTTGAATTCTCATATTCAACTCCAAAAAAGGAGCAACCCACAGAAATTGACAGTACCAAAGAAGAGTTTGCTAGCATATTCACACTGAATGAAACACTGGTAAGAAACTTGGTACAGAATTTGTCCAGGAGAGCATACTTCCATAGGAATGTTATTTACAGTGAACCTCATTAAAAGTTGTTCACATTCAAAGGATAAGTCTCACTTCTCAGATGCCATGTTTACCATCTGGGGTGCATAGCGCTCTGACAATTTTGTCTTCTATCTATTGGCACTTGATTTTTTTAAATATCACCAAGCAATATTTTACAAGTATTTGCAGTCTCGGCATAGCTGCACCCATATTTAAAGATTACATGCTTTGTGCCTTCTCCTAGGAAAAAAAAAAAGCTTCAGTATTTTTTGCAGCTCTGTTTAATCTAAAATATGTCAATTTAAACTAAAAGTCCTTTTTTACTCCTGGAGAGAAAAAAGAGCTGAGAAATTTGACTTTTCTTGAAGTTCCTGTCAGGATTTTTCAGGAGTTTTAATAATCATTATGGGAGGCTTGCAAATTATATCCAGAAAACAAGTCCCTAGAATTAATCAGAAATAACACCACTGAAATATTTGTTTGTCAAAGAACCTTAATGTTTTGTTTTCATATAAAGAAACAAACCTAAAGATTCCTGCTGGAGGTGAATTTTAATTGCCACTAATTTTGCTAAAGAATTTCTCTATCTTGCTCTTTAGTTCCTTTTCACTATAAGTGCCATCCATCTAAAGCTGGCTTGCTACAGCTCATCAGGATTCTTAAGCAAAACCAGACACACAGACTTTGTAAATTAGAACTCATTTTATTCATGCTGTGTGCACTTCTAGTTGTAAAATATTAAAGCAGGACCTGTAGACAGGTGAACAGTTAAAGAAGAAACTAAAAAAAAAACCCACACCAAAAACAAACAGGCAATTAGACTGCTCAAATCAATCACACCAGCTTTAGGACTCAGAGTATACTGGATGTGTTTAAAATTTGTAGAAGTCCTCCTTTCTGTTAGTGGTACTCTCTTCTGAGCTGTCTCACTGAAGGCCTCACTTACAGTCTAATCCACCACGGTATCACTCTTAATTCCTGTATTTTCAGGAGTTCCTTGACATTCATAAATACGGTGCAGATCAGTTCTTTAACAGAAAATTCTCATCCATCTCCCACAAAAAAGTGTTTATCTGAGTCCAGCTTTGATTACTTAGTGAACATAAAATTCAACTCAACAAATCTACTGCTACCACTTGAAATTTGCCAGTGAAGGTGGAAAAGGTTGGCCAAAAGTGATAAAATCTGCAGCATCCTGCCCTCTACATAGGAACCTTTCCAAAGAGGGCAACAGAAATTAGCTCCATGTTAAATTTCTCTTGCTCTTTCTTTCACACCCTGAGTCAACCGTTCCACCAAGGCAGGGGAACAGCATAAAGAAGGAAAGTATTTGGAGTTTGCTGTGTCACAGCCAGGCTGATGAAGGGCTTTAGGTGCCATGTGGAGCCAGAGGACAGCATAACATTTCAGAAGCTAGCTCTAGTGTACCTCAAAATACTCAGCATTTGGCAACATGAATCTCCCTACAGAACAAGGCAAGAAAGAAATCAGAATCAACTTGAGGTTTCCATGTGATCTTCCCATTAAGGAAAGTAGTGCCCCTTTTTATAATTTTTTGGAGGGGTGGGGATAGTTATACATGCAACCAAAGCAAGACTATTCAAACTATAACGGGAGGATCAAGAGGGACACCAAGTGCAGAATTTTTCTATGACATCTATGTTGATAGAGCCAAGTGCCACCTACACAGAGAAGGAGACTGCTCAAGGGGCTCTACCAGAAGAGGTGGTCTCCTTACACTTAATAATCTATTAATTAAAATAGAAAGCCCTCAGGGAGAGGCTGCCTGCATGGGGAACAAGAATAAGAGCAACCTGGCCTTACAGCAAGGTACTAAGCTACTCAACAGTGCTCAGAGCCACTGCTGTGATAATTGGACTATATTTGAGTATCATGAGCAGACTCCCAGCTTGCTGACCTGATGCCTTTAAACCAACAGGAAATAAGACTGATTTTTGACATTGGTATCTCACCCATACCAGCCATTGTTATCCCATCCCAACTGAGATGGAAGACACACACAGCAAAGTACACTCACACCATGCTTCATGCTTATCTTACAATTCCTGCTGACTGTTCTCTTTCAGCACTTCCATTTCATTCACCTCTTACTGCTTCAGCCAATTGGAAAGAATATGCAGATATCTTCATCTGGGCCTCACCATATAAATATTCTTGTATTTTAATTGCTATTGTATTATTCAGAAGAGAGAAGAACTGAAAAAATCACTTCATGCTTCAGTACCACTGGTATCTTAACATGGCAAAGAAGAATTTTTGTTGCATTCATTATTTGTTCAAAGGTATGGCATAGTTCAAGCATGCAATTTATTCAAAGTAGATGTTTTATTAAATGACAGTTAGCTCTTTTGAAAGAATGCAACACCAGGAAAAACACTAACAAACGACAGCTGATCCTCATTTTACCTTCACATTAAAAAAAAAAATCTCCCAATGATGCAGTTAGGAAGCCACTCACCTGAGCACTGTGAGTATGAAACACCGTAAGGACAAGGTTAGTGCTAAGCCAAGACTATGTGCTTGGCATTCCATATGACATCAAGCTCAGCTTATATTAAGCTGACTCCAGCATCAGCAATGCCTGTGATATGGGAATCTCCTCAGAGCATTCTCAGCCAAATAGATGCTTTAGTGTCCTTCTTAGCCTGAAAACTTAAGAGACCTAGCAACCTCTCTTACACTAATTTAGGCACCTCTTTTGTTGAAATAAAAAAATAAAATTAAAAACCAAAACAAAAACCACACACACATATATGAAAAACCCACACATACAAAACAAGAAAAAAACCACCACCACCACCAAAACTTCCTTGGTTTCCTGAAATCACTAAAAGCCAAGCTTTAATTTCTAAGTGAGATGTTTTTTTCTGTGTAGTTAGGGCTACCACCCAAGAAACAACAGAACATGTATCCTCCTTTGGATTACTTCTGTATGAAGTCATCAATTTGTCCAATGTATCCCTTAAACTGTACTATTGGTCAGAAAATCATTACTGAAATGCCACCTTTGCTAAGCCAGAGGCAGGTTAATGAACAAATCAGAGACAGGAACATGTCTACTAAGGCCCAGGTTCTGCAGACATCGACTTAACTGTATCAATTTTCTCATAAGCAATTTAATGGGACTATCCTTCACAAAGTCACTTAGGTGAATAAAGGATTCATAAGAACAGGGCAATAACCATTTCCTGAATTATTTTCCATTCCCTAGCAGGGCTGGATGTTATCATCTGTTTATCTATAATTTAAGTGTGATTTTATTAATGTAGGAAATAAATGTATTCATTCAGCAGGAAAGCTCCCGTTCATGTTGATGAGCTTTGAGTTTGTCTTGTTGTTCATTGTGTATTAACTAGGTACTTCCCAAAAGTTTAAAGTGTTCAAATGCAGAGAGCAGATCTGGAGAACAGACTTGCAGAGTCAGAGCATGGCTGAGGCTGGAAGACCACCAGCTCCAGGCACCCTTCTCAGAACAAGGTGGACTACAGAAGGTTGCTCAGGTTTTAAGGATCTCTAAGTACAGAGGATCCACAGCCTCTGAGCAACCGATTCCAGTGTTTGACCACAATTTAAAAGCTAAACGGCCTGCTCTTATGTTTAAGTGGAATTTTCTGTAAATTCCTGTATTTCAGTTTGCAGCCATTTCCTCTTGCCTTGTTTTCTTGCCCTAGGAACCACTGGGAGGAGTCTAGCTCCAGCTTTTCTTCTCCCATCAGATGTTTATACACCTTAGTAAGTTACTCCTGAGCCTTCTTTTCTCCAGGCTAAGTAGTCCCAGCTCTCAGCCTCTCCCGTATGACAGATGTTCCAAGCCCTTATTAATCTTCATGGTCCCTCAGTGGACTTGCTCCAATACAGCCATTTGTTTCTTGGACCATGGAACCCAAGACTGGGGCAGAGCTCTCCAGATGTGGCCTCACCAGTGTTGAACAGAAGAGAAGGATCATTTCCCTCAGCCTGACAGCTCTGTTTCTAATGCAGCCCAGGATGTCATTGGCATTCTAGCTGCAAGGCTGCATTTCTGGCTTGTTGCCCAGCAGGACCCCCTAGGTCCTTTTCACCCTTACATTTTCTTTTGATTTCATATTCCAAATTTCTGTCTTAAAGGCAAGCACCAGTAAATGTCTTATCTGTACATGATTGCATTACTTATAGAACTCTCTAACCTCAAAGCAGCTAAAAAGTTCAAAGGGAACTAAGTTAGTGAAAATGCTTTTAAAGAGCCTAATATAGCTAGAGGTAGAAGAACACAGTGACACAAGAGTACTTTTTATTGTAAAGTTAATGTTGATTTGAAGTAGTGAGGCTCTAGATAAGGTTGTAAGCATATTCGCATGGTAATGTTTACATTGCAAGTTCGCAGTGAGTTGTTGCTGCTAATAAATCAGGCATACCTTCTTCCATCAGTTAAAGATCCATTGACACATTAAAATATTTTCCTGGAACAGCAATTCCCAAGATTCCTGCCCACCCCCTACCTGCTTAGTTTCCCAGAAAAAAGTCCTTAGCCAGAAAGCAACAGGGATAACATTCAGAGAATACGATAGCAAGGTCAGGGAAAGAGAAATATTCATCCTTATTTGCTTCAGTTTTAAAGGAAGCCAAGGTCCTAAATGCTTCAGTGTGATTTGTGGATGATCTAATTCACTGGTTTTTAATACTCAAATTGCCATAGATGCCTAAGAACTTTCACAATACCATCAGCAGGACTGTTTGATTATGCAGGCTTATTCCCATGTCATTGGGAACATCTGGAGCTAGGAACCAGTACCAACAGGAGTAAGAGGGCATTAAATTTTCTCTAACAGATGTTTAAATAGAGAAAAGAATTAAAAATACTGATTTCTGACAATAAGGATATTTAATTTAGAGGATAAATATTGTGCTGGAGTACTTGTGTTTCTCTATTTTTGGCCGCTCCCTACAGAAAGTTAAATATTGCTGTATCCAGCCACAGTTCTCACAACTGAATCTTGGAGAAAGTTTAGCTATGTATTCAGAGCCTTAGAAATACTGAGTCTTGTGAGCCTTCCAGCCACAACTATTACTAGCAGCCCACCTTTTCCCATGACAGCTCACTTGGTCCTCTTCTCCCAAACATTACAATAATTCCAGAAATCTGATTTTATAAAACAGTTTCAGTATTACAGAATATTTCAAAACCACTGGACTTTGATTTCTAAGTGCTCTTGAAAATTCTATCCACACATATTTCTTTGGTAACCCCAGAGTGAATAAACACGCTTCTAATTGCTCAAAAATAAGAGTTTCACTTCTGTACACAAATAAGATAGATCTGAAATAAAATGAACTGGATTGTTATGTTCATAGTTCTGAAACTGCCACCTAGGCATGTCTGAAAATACTTAAGGCAATTATCAACGTGTATAAGGCAGAAAACAATGTGAAGACAAATGCTGACAGTTTTTTAACAAAATTAAATACTTTTTTCTTCTCCAAGTCTTCTTTTTACTATTTAAGTGCACTACCTACAATCTTTTCTGCCTCAACAGATCCAGTAGGACATTATTTACAACTGATTTCCATAATTGCCAGAGACTTTTAGAAATCATATCCACTAAGTACTTCAACATGTGGAGACAATCTGACATTGAAGCCATACACATTTATGCAAGGACCAATCACATAGTGTTAACAGAAACAAAACTTCAGTCCACAACTGTCAAAACATGGATATACCCCTGAAAACGACCATCTAACATGGGTTCACGCCCTGCCTTGTGTTTATACATCCACACGGGATGCTTTCCCTTTGTTCCACACCTCCTGTACCACATGTGCCTTTTCACCATCCTTGTCTCAGATTCAGTGCAATGTTTGCCCCTAGAGCAGCAATCCATCATTCTCATTTACAGAGTTTCAAAATCCAGTTTTCTAAACCAAGAGTATCTTGTGCTCATGCACTCCCCATCACATTCATTTTTTGTCCCTCATGCTAGAGAGGGAGTTTGTTCCCACTAACCTTCCCAGAAAGAGCCCTGTTTGTGCCCCAGGCTTCTATAACAATCCTTTTCATTCCTCTCCCCATCGAAGTTCCCTTACCTTCCCTCTCATTTCTTGTGGAGGGATGCCCACGTGGATCCCATTTGCCATGGACCAACCTCTCCAGCCAAGTTATGCCCATAAGTCTCTCTCAGCAACCCTCTAAATCTTTCCCACATGCAGCTCACACTCCTACAGATTTGTGAGCTGCTCACACCAAAGCCAGCCAGTATTCCTCAAACCCAGCTTTGCTCTGCTATTCTTTATGTCCTTCCCACAACTGGCTCCTTCTCCTGCCCATTAGGAGACCCTGTGTAGACTCCATACACAGCCTCACCAAGGATTTCCTTTTATATACTTTAAGCTATGGTTCTGCTTTCTGTAACTTCCTCAGCCCTTGCTTCTTAGTTTGGAGAGTTAAAGTGTCCTTGAGGTCGCTAAAGCAAATGTATAGAAGACACCTGGGTTCTTCACTGTCTCTTGAATGTTCCCATTTTCCATAAAGCCAGTTTGTTACACACTAATCAATCCCTGAAAGTTTGCAGTAGAGAACCTGATGTAGACATTAGTCTAGAGACACGATGAGCTGTAGAATTTCCTCACATAATGTCAGTTTTACTGGCAAAAATCACAGTGATTGGGTTGTGGAGCTTTTGCTATATTGATACATAGTACAGTCATTGTCAAAAGCTCAGAGTCCAGTAAAAGCATTTTGCTAGTATGGAGTAATATTCCTGTATAATTAGAAATTCTTCTGTGCCATAAGCTGTTAATAGCCAAACTCTGCCTTCCCCCTTGACTTCAACTGGGGCAATTAGGCCAAAGCTAATTATCTTTGGAACCCCTCAGGGCAGTTTTTGGTACAAAGCACCTGCCCTTCTGGGCATATTCTTGCACAATATGTGATCATTTTCCTTTTCGGTTAATTGCACTTGAGCTTAGTATCATGAAAACAGCAGTCTGCAATCTCTGCTCTATCCATGTTTCTCTTTTAGCACTTGAAGACTAGAGGTTACTTCAGAAATAAGCTTATGTTACCATCATTATTCTGTCCATCACAGGTTATGGTAAAAAAGGCAAAGCTGAAAGCACAAATGGGGCTGCTGCATGCAGTTGAGCAGGCTGTGGGTTTGAAAGACAGAGAAATAGGCAAGTTCTGCACTGAAGGAAACCAGTTGAAAACTCCTGGCAAATTTGATTTGCTGTGAGTTAAGCCTTCCCTGTAACAATATACCATAGATTTGTCCTCCTTACTTCACAGGAATCACCATCTTGAGCCTTTCTTTTTAAATTAAAAAAGAAAATCTCCTCCAATACAGCTTCTTTTAATTAGAAATGTCATTACCTTTTCCAGAAGTAGACTGAAATATCTCATACCTTATTTTATTCTTGCAAGGCTCTTTTTCGCTCTGGACTCCTTGCCATAACTACAGACCTCCTCAGAAATTCTCCTTCTGGAAAGTCTTCACAGCTGAGGACAATAACAACAGAAAACACAGCCTTTGAAAGGGATTGTTGGAGTATACACGATGTCAAAAACTTACTGCCAAAGACAATTTGCACAGGCACATAAAAGCTAGATCAGATTCAGAGTGGTAAGCACTTAACAATTGAAACTGTTTATTCCTTTCCCTTAATATTATCCTTTATTATTCATTTAGAATCACTGGATATTTTGTTTGAACTTTGTACTTGTGAAAAGAAAAGAATAAAACTGGCAGGCCTCCAGTTTCGTTTTACCTGTAGGAGCACAGCAAGAGCAGAGCAGCTCCATGAGGGATAACAAGCCAGGAACCAAGGGTGACCACCTCACTCACCAGGGCACATTCTGAGGGGGTTTGAACATGGCAGGCAGCATGGTGGCAATAGCAGGGTCCATTCACAGTCCCAGACAAGGCAAGTTAATGAACCAGGTCCAAAGTCCAACCTGGGGACCCACACAGGAGATGAGGCCAGAGACAAGGCTAGAGATAATGCTGCAAGATGGGTCCAAAATCCATTCAAGAGAAAGGACTGGGGACAAGCTACCTAAAATACTAGCCCAAGATCCCTTAAGGAAGCAAGGCTAGAGACAGGACTAGAAACAGGTGTAGCTGTTACACAGCTCAGGCCAGGACTGAAGGCCCAAGCCTGAGCCTAAATGGAGCTCCTGGGATCATGGGCAGAATGCATAGGTAGAGGCCCCAGGTGATACTGGTTAAGGACATTAAGGACTATTAGTGCGTTTATGTCCCAGCCATAGCCAATGGCTTGATGTCAGGTTATCACTGGAGCTAATACTCAGTATCTTTCCCAATAACTTAAATGATGGCACGAGATGCACCTTCACCAAATCTGTTCAGAGCAGTTAAGGTGTACTAGCCCCTGAGGGCAAATATATTGCTCCAGCCTGAGATTGTAAACATCTGCTTGCACAGTGCTGTATCTGGAATATACACATCATCCTGGGAGCTGAGCTGCTTGCACTTAAGGCCAGCTTTCTGAGAAAACAGAGCTGTTTGAGAAGCCTTGGTGAGCCTTGGAGCTCAGCTGCAAGGAGTTTCAGCAGAGGGTCCCCTCCCTGCCCCATCTCAGAGCTCCTGCCTGCCTTGCTGTTGTGCTGGTTTTTCTCCCTTATGGAAAAGGATCTGCTCCTGCTGCTTCAGGGACACATTGCTGCTCATGGACAGGAATCCCAGTCTGCCATAAGCATGTCCTGGGAACAACCCAAGACCGACTCAGTTCTTGGCTATTGTACTGAGTTTCCCAATAAGTGCCATGGACATTGTGCCATGGGACATGGAGAGTGTTGCACTGGGAAATATATAGCTGTCACAGATCGTGGGTAAGTTTCAGAGCATGGCCATGCTTCCCATCTTCAGGATTAAAGTAGGACTTGGCGCTATGTGGGATGAGACCTAAGTGGGCACCATACTCCCTTCCCTTTCTGCATTCATGATTTACAGAAGAAGACAGGCAGAAGGGAGCCGGGTGATGAATTCCATCATGTCTCTCATCTGTGTGGCAAGCAGAATGGCAGCCCAGCAAATACCATGGCACACACCCACTCAACAGAAGAGGTTTTGCCTCTGAGACAACTCACTGCGAATGCCCAAAGCCAATTCAGTTACTAAAATGCCCAAAGAGCTATCTAGAGGAAAGGCTCCAGACATAGTTTAAGCTAAAATATAAGATGGATGAGAGAGAAAGTGGTGTGGTGAGCTTTCCCATGCTGCATGGGGTAGTACTAATTTGGAAAATGAATAAGGCTCTCTTGAACCTCTGGAACATTTGCCTGAGTAAGATAGGAGGCCAGTGGCTGCACTACATTCAGAATAAACAAACTCAAACAGCTTCTACTATAAACAAGACTCTGATGTGTTATCAAAGGCCACTGAGCACTGCCTTGGACAATCCCAACAAAGGTACTACGCAGCTTATTTCTTTTGCACTGATTCTCTTAGAAAATTAATGCGTTTGTGACTTTCTGTACTTGATTTATTTGAAGCCCCTTCAGCTTTGTTATCAAAGACCAACCTTTGTAAAACTTCATCAATTTATTCTTGAGATTAAGCAGTCTTTCAAATTAATTAGGTAGCACAACAAATGCTTGTGGAATCTGAATGCCCTGAAGGCCTTGAAAGGAATGTCAAGTGGATTTGGACAGACTATTAAAATCAAGTAATTTGGGAGTGAACTGGAGATTTGAAAGTCTCCACTCAGACTTCTGGAGCATATTAGTGCTCTCATGCAAGAAGGCTC